>NC_141217.1:18372500-18565000 GCF_054856515.1 Filicampus tigris
GGCTCAATTCCTTTGCATTTGTTGTATGTATATTGTTGGATACTGAAAACATTTGGATTTTAGATCAAAAGATGAATGAGACAAAAGTAAAGAAGTCCAGCTTTTATTTCGCGGTCATTACATCTAGATGTGTTAAACAACTCAGGACCTGGTGCCTTTTTGTTTGAAGCCACCCGTTTTTCAAGTGAGCAAAAACATTGGATCAGACATGATTATTCTTATCATTTAATGGCATTTAATATTTGGTGACAAAGCCCTTACTTGCAACAGCATTTGAATTTTTTTCTAGGCCTTGACTGCAGCCTCTTTCAATTCGTGGTTGTTTCTGGTGATTTCTCCCTTCAGTCCCCTCTTGAGGAGTTGAAAAGCATGCACTGTTGGGTTAAGGTCTGGTGATTGACTTGGCCAGTCGAAGACCTTCCACTTTCCCGCCGAAGAAGTCCGTTGTTGTGTTGGCAGTGTGTTGTGGTTCATTGTCTTGTCGCATTATGAAGCTATTATTGTTTTTTTTGGAAGCCTTTTTCTATGAGAAGTAGCAAGCCCAAGCCGTGACATTACCGCTACCATGCTTCACAGATGAACATGTGTGGTTTATATCATCAGATCAAGCAAATCCTTTCTTATGCCATACTTGGCCTTTCCATCACTTTTGGTAGAGTTTAGTCTTGGTTTCACCAGTCCATAAAACTGTTCCAAAACTTTTGTGGTTCATATTTACAATTCTTTGTCAAATCCAATCTGGCCCTCTGATTCTTTTTGCTGTTCAGTGGTTTGTATCTTGTGGTACGGCCTGTATATTTCTTCTTTGTCAGTCTTCTTCAAACAGTATATATTGTGATACCTTCACTCCTGCCCTTTGGAGGTTGGCAGTGATGTCACTAAATATAGTCTTTGAGGATTTCTTCACAACTCTCACAATGTTTCAGTCATCAACTGCTGTTGGTATCCTTAACCGACCTGTTGGATGTCTGTTGCTCAGTACACCAGAAGTTTTCTTTTCACTAGAATCCAAATTGTTGTATTGGCTATGCCCAATGTTTGGGCAATCCCAGATCAATTTTCACTTTGTCTGTCATCTTAAAAATGGTTTGCTTTTCTACCATAAACAGCTTTCTAGTCTTCATGTTTGCTTAACAGCAAATTCAGTTTTCACAGGTGAAACCCATAGCCAAAAACAAGCTCTATCAAATGTTTAACCCACTAAGGCCTATAGCACCTGGCTAAACATCTCTCTACAGCCTCAGGTCGACTTAAGAATCACCCTCTAAAACACAAATGTCGAAGTTACGGCCACATCCGGCCCGCGAGAAGGTTTTCTACGGCCCGTGGGATGATATTGCTTTATTATTAGAGCCGGCCCGCAGCCAGCAGCAAGCTGGTGTGGGTAGCAGATGTGATCGGGTCCTTCGCGACTGCCGAAGATGTCACGCTTTAAAATATATTGTAGCGACTTCAAAGAACACGCCGTCAGACGTAGTTTAATTATCATGTTTTTATTAGTCCATCCGGCTAATAAGGGCCGCAGCCGACGCCAATACAGTACGACAACCGTTCAGTCAAAAAAGAGCAACGGCTCTCCTGTTCGTCCTCCACTACTCTCGCTCGCATGCCCTCCCATCAAGCGAGCCGCACGATGCATTCATCGACCTCGGAAACAAGACAACTTGGCAAGACACAAATTCGACCACAACACAGATAACCCAATTCGTTACACTATTTCGGCAACATATTTCTTTGCAGCTATGTTTGCCACCCCCTGGCTGTTATAACGAACATTACCGCTACTTTTGCGAGGATCGTCCTTTGGTCGTCTACCTGCCGATTCAAGACTTCACGTCACTTTTCGTGGCTTTTAGAATCGGATTGTGGTGAAAAGTTATTCTGAGTAAAATGCACTTTATTAAGAAATACTTCATGTTCGAAAGCTCACGTTGTTTTACTATTAGTAATTGTTGGCATTTGATAAATTCATTGAGTTTCGATGTAGTGCTGAGATGTCCCACACTGTGAGCAGGCTCCTCGAGCGCTGCGTGTCGATAGAAGAGAGATGTGGTTTCTTTTCTTTCTCCTCCTTCGACACAGCTAGCTAGTAGTTTCTTCGTGCCAGCAAACTCAGTAGTTGCAGATTTCCCGTGTTTCACCACGTTTGCTGTTGTGTGTAAATGGGAAAAGGTGAGTTTAATCATTTAAGTTCGTGTCAGGTAACTGCTGTACATAATAGCCTAGATATGTTCTCGTGAGTGATGTCACGTTGATGAACAATAGTTGGTTATTTCAGCTACTATGCTAACTATTCTAGTGAAAAAAAAAATTCTAGTGAAACGTGTGAATGTGTATTGTATGTATTGTTTGGCTGTTTAAATTGCTTAATACAGTGAATTGTAATGTTTAGGCAACAGCGCTCCTGACTCTAGTCTAGTGGTAGAAACGCAGTGATGCGCTCCCTGCCTTAATGGGCTAATAAGTAAGCGATTTTAAAAGGCAACACCTAAGCAACTAGAAACACAGATCAGTCACATGTTCCAATACCTTTGCTCACTTAAAAAGTGGGTGGCTTCAAAACAAAAAGCTGCTCTATCCTGAGATGATTAACACATCTATACGCAAATACTGTGAAATGAAAGATGAAATTAAGAACATTGTCTCATCGTCTTTTGATCCGAAACCCCAATTTTTGCAGTGTACAATAAGAACTACGGAATTCACCTTGCCGTTCCAATACTTTTGGATGGGGCCGTAAACGTGTTTCTCATCCCCAAACTGCAGTTGCATTTTATGTCCATAATGTTTTAATATTGATTGAGATGGTTTTCCCACTTACAACTGTGTTGCTGTAAAACATACCACTTGTTCCTCTTTCACAGGGCTGTGCATCATTTTTCATATGTTCTAATTAACCTGGTTCTTTCCTCCTTCACAGTGACCGCAGGACTCCTGCTGGCACAACATTGCTAGAAATGGGAAGAGAACTGTAACTGATGTCCTTGTCGAGTGAAGGTCACATTAGAGGCTCTCGTGACGGATCAGTAACACATTTCAATTAGCACTATGCTTGAGTTCTGGGTTTTATGGGTTTTTTTTAATTTTTATTTAAATCAATACATATTTTCCTCACTTGCAAATTAATAAATCATTTTGTGCTTATTATTTTCCACTTACACTCTGAAATGCAGGCAGTACATCATGGGTGGACCTAAATGGGAAGTATAAACTTCCCACGAAAAGTACGATTTGACTCGAAGGAGGTCTGAAGCAAATGTGCTCTTCCTTCAGGCATGTCAGATTTCCCCCAATAGTCCCAATGGGATCTCTGTGGAGGAGGAAGAGGTGTCTTCTTTATGCCTTCATGCACTTGAAGTGTTTTAGCTTGCAGCAAATGTATATTTATTTTGTACTGCCAAAGACTTGCATTGTTATGAACGCACTGTTGGTCAGTCACAAGAGGTTTTGGTGTGGCCAAAAGAAAAAAAAGATTGATTGAATGAATGTATTGTAAATTGCCACTAGTCAGATGTTAATTATTAAGCACTCGTCCTGTTTGATGTGACATGCTTTAACATATTGTCTTAAAATCTGCTTTTGTATTGTTTTAGAGGCTAAATAAAATTAAATTAAAGCTGAGCCATGTTTGGTTTTTTTGTTTTGTTTTTTAAACAACTTATTTTGAACAAATTCAAAGTACTGTATAATATGGTAACTTGCAAAATTAAGACCATCAAAAATAAAAACAGAATTACAAATCAAAACAGCATGAGTAATATAACTTCTTACACGTTCGAAATGGAGTAGGAGGAATATAAACGTATGCATTTCTACCTCTGTGTATTTCATTATTAACATATCCCAGTCTTTAGGAACATTCATATCCATCTATACATAAAATACTACACACAATATTCCAATTTACATCTTGTGTATAACAATATATTTAACTACCAAAATATAGCCTACTTATACATATTACTCTAGTTTATAAATTTTCAATATATTAACACTTCCAAATACCAATCATTTTGTCTACACTCTACTGCTAACTTATTTTCACTATTTATGCATTTCTGAAGTCCAAAATTACCTTACCTGCAAACAGCACAAACTTGAATAGTTGGGACGCTTTACATAAATCATTAATATACAGGATTAACAATTTACGCCCCAACACTGTTCTTTTGTATGCTTTAAACTGGCTACTTTTTTTATGACTGCATATCTTTGTGTGATACACACACCCAGAGACACTTGTATTCATGTAGCAGGTGAATGATTTAAATATACAACACTAAAAAGCAAGCACTGCTTGTATCACCACCGACACAATAAGGTTCATAACGCAATGATTCACTCAATTTTTAAACAATTAAAAAAAATTAATCAATTAAGAAACCTACAGTATTTACTTTAGTCTTAACTGAGAAAAATACCTCATAAGTGTGACAAATGCAAAGTGCAAATTAAATGCTGTGGGCTATAAATTAATGAGTTGGTAAAATTAAACACATTTTGGATGTTATAAATAAAACTACTGTCAGATTAAGGCTCTTTGGCGAGCTGTGCCCATCTATAAGTGAGCATCACTGTTATTAAAAAACGTGATTTTTCAAGGGTCATAGAAAAACTAGAGGCACAGTCTACTAGCATCTACACACAAGTCCATTGTGCTGGTTTAGAATTTACCACAGCGCCACCTTAAGGAATAATGTGTAACTGCACAATTCATGGCCACTCACAATGTAGGTTTGACCAGATTTCATTCGTCACATACAAACAAAATATATTTATATAGCACGTTCACAACAGCTTCAGCTCTAACAAAGCGTTTTACCGAACATGTAATTTAATTATTGTTTACACATTAGTTCAAATTTATGGTAGGAGTAGCAGATAGTTTTTGTTAAATGAACATAAAACTATTGTAGAGCGTGGGTGGAGTCTAACTTGGGCTGAATCGCTTCTCAGGGTAAATGTTGACATTTCCAGTGTTGCAAGGTGAGATGACATGTGTCCTTCACTGTAACCGATTTCAAATGGTGCTAGAAACAAAAGGAGACTCTGAGCGCCAAAAGAAATCGGTCAACCTTGGAGAAAGGACGAAGTGCTCAGGCTGCCAAAACATCAGTGGCCACTTGTTGCTGACTGAGTTGAATTTTTCCCGGAACAGCCGACTTTTACTGGCAGGTGACTCTCACCTCCCGCCCCAAGAACACTGATTTCAAATGGTGCTAGATGGATGACGATACTCTAAGCCACCATCTGAAGCCAGCTTCCAAGGGGGGCATTTCTGACAGGGAACATCCTAGCATGGGGTAAATACAGCCTTGACTATTTAGAATCTTGAAAAATTCCAACAATACAACAATTGCGATAATAGTGCGACTGGCACATTTTGATGACAAAAGGCTAGTGATGTTCTTCATCAGAAGACAGCCAGGACTTCCTTAAAAGATGGGACAAAATGAGAGAAAACATTAAGTATACTGTAGTTTGTCAATACCAATACTGTGTTTTTACAAAGGGCTCCACAGAATCATTTAGGTTCGGGATACAATCGAAAATTTGGGAGTTTGCACGTCGTGCCGGTGCCCCATTCCAAAAACATGCAGCGTACGTTAGTTGCAGACTAAACGTGTGAACGTAACCGAGACTGTCGACCAGTCCTCCAACCACCCCAATTTCATCTTTATTTAAGCAGGAAATATCCCATTCAGATAAAAATTTAAAAATAAATTAATTAATTAAAAAAAACTTTTTCAAGGGAGTACTGGCCAAGAGGCAGCAATATACAAACAAACATTAAATACAGTAACATATTGAACATAGAATTTTCCAAAGACATTGTGAAAAACAAAAGCATATTGTGAAATGTGTCTCAAAAACTCATTTTGGATTTAAAATGGTTTGAAGAGTTTACATCAGTAGCTTCCATCCTTTTTGTAGCATATTCCATGCATACGGAGCAGCGTAAATTAAAGCTTTTTTGCCCATCTCCAAAAGACCATAGATGACCGAAAGCAACAAATAATCTTGTGACCAAAGGCAGTAGGATTCAGCATTTTTCAGAGTAATTCAGGCACAAATATATGAAGTCCAAACATTGCCTTATAAATAAAAGTGGACCAGTGACTGTCCCTTCCAGTGGCCAGAGCAGGCCACCCTACTTAAAATTCTACTACTTTAATTATAATTCACAGTGAACAGTTAGTAATGAACATCAAAGAACACTGTCAATCATCCCAATACATTTTACAGCAGCATTCATATAAATCGTCACTGTCCTGTGGAAAACACTTATGTCCAATTTAGGATTTTTTTTATCTATTTTTAATTTTCACGTTAATGCGATGTCTGTAACATGGAAACACCATTCACGTAAAAATAAGAAAATTGAAAAAATTAACGGAAGTGTCCTTCACAGGACAGTGACGATGTATAAAATATACGGTATTATTAATTACCCTCCTTATACGAAACGATGAAGGTGTATGAGCACACAGAAAGAGCATACCAACTACCCTCTCAGTGGGAGGTACACTGTGTACAGTACGCCAAATAAAGTGAGACTCAGAAGCTTCTTGTTAACTGCTGCAGCACCTTTGTCCCTTTTCACGCCAGTAGCCATAATTAAATGGGGGATGGACATGGACACAACCAGAAAGGAATGTAAGTCTAACTCAGGATCTATAATGTACATTTACTGCATTTATGGCTTTGTAGTGACTCACAGTGTCTGTCTTCCCTTTTACAGTCTCGATGGAACTCTTGGTTTAGAGATGCAGTGGAAATTTAAAACATTTCCATTGCACTAGCCTTCACCTTTAAACCAAGAGCACCATCTAGAGGAGTAAAATCAAGTGCTTCATGAAGCTTCATTTTCTTATCACATATAAACATGCGATATAATTATTATTTTTTTCAATATATTGCGCAGCCCTAATTATCATAGCAAAATGTTTCTAGCATCTCTCATTAGGTCATGCAAGTACAGTACAGTTCATTTTGTTGCTGCTAAGTGTGTAAAATACAAGGCATTCCGAGAAGGAATGCGCGGCCATTATTCACCAAGGGACGGGTGGTTCCGAGCGATGGCATGGAGAACTGCTGAAAGGCACCAGAGCGCCTCACACTCATACAACACGCCCACACCTTGTGTTCTGATACTCGATCCAAAGCGAAAAGGCCCACAAAACAGGCAACGACATAAGACGCCGCCGTGCATCTCCACATCTGGCCTCATCGGACGCAGGCGCCGTCTCGCCGTCCCCGCAGAGTGTCAAAGATGAACGAGCGAAGCTTTCCCATCTGTGTGATCACAAGGAAGTACAAATCAATGGCTGGCAACAGCAGCCATGACGCACACACACTAGCACAGTGAGAAAGGGCGGGCCCGGCCCAGGTAGCGTCAGCGCACTGACCGGCTGCCAAGTGCAAATCAACTCACCTCTTTCTAAAAAAGACCACTGACAGTCTCTCCAGAAAACACACACCCACAAGCACTCTGCCTATTGTGTGTGTGTGTGTGTGTGTTTGTGTGCGACAACTCCCGCAAATAGCTCTGGTATTAACACTGATCAAAGTCAAACAAAGGAAGTGAAGCAACTCACTCCAAAACATCAGGTATTTTATTCCCACAAACAAGATAAAAGACAAAAAAGTACCTATTACGCATCAGATGGAGCAGGACAAGCCTCTTTCTTTTTGGGTTTGAGTTGTTTGCGAGGTCATGTACAGTATGTGTGTTTACATAATTGCCACACAGATTACAATGTACGTAAGGTGACCGGCTTCTTCGCCTGGCTGACTGCGCAAGACTATCACGCTCCCTTCTGCCCGCTTGATGTTTGTGTGCCACTGGACCTGTTGTGTAACGCTTATAAAACATTTAAAGAGACAGCAGGCTTTCGTAGCGCGGCCAATCAAAATGGGACCGTGGCAAAGGCAGAACCCTATAAACCAGTGTAAACACATGCATTCCTATTAGTACGTCCAAGTCACAAAACTATTAAGATGTCTTGATTGAACACAAAGCGCAAGTACGCTCACAAGTCTTGAATGCCAGCATTCGAATGCAAACAAAACACCCGCTGACTCGTGTCACGTGGCTCTGCACTGGGTCACATACGACATACATGTTATTTTTGTTTTGCTTTTTAAGAGAAACAAACAGTACTCCCTATTTGTCATCTTGTGAAATATTTTGACTTTTTGTGTTTATCCCTCTCCTTGAATGCCCATCAGGTCATTGCATGCAGCATATCAGGGTCATAATCATTCATAAATAAGAGTACAGTATTCCAAAATGAGATTAAGGAATGGATGAATTCCTTCATCTCAAGGCTAATGACTATGCAGTGAGGCACATGGATGGAAGAGATATGGAAATCAAAATATACAAGGGTTGTGCAAAAGGCTCAGGGCAACATTTTCTTTCTTTTTATAATAACTCTGTCCACTTTGTAAAACTTGGCACCCATGTCTTTTGTGTGTCTTTGATTAACCAGGAAGTAGCCTGCGGGCTAACAAGCACATGGACAAACGAACCCAAATACAAAGCTCTATGAATTGTTTTCACTTTAATTAAAGGTTTAACCTTGGTGGCGGTCGAAGCTATACTTAGTGGCCTTCTGGTTATGTATTATCACAATGACTTAGCTAACACAACAAAGCTTATGGCGACTGAGACCTCATTGAAGTCAAGAACTAAACAAAGCGTACAAGGCCAGAAGTGCAGTCTTTGACTGATCACAAACCGAAACACAAACAGCACGTTTAAAATCCCTGACAAATCAGCAGTTAGCCCAAAGGTACATGGCAATGACACTACAGCAAGGGTGGGGCAACATGGTGGCCAGGGGTGGTCATGGCCACCACTTGTCACTCTCTGGCAACCCCGCTGGCCACCTCCACATCTAGGCAATGATTTTGATATTTGACTTATTCTGCCATTTTTATATGGATGCAGTTTTCTTACACCCCTTGATAATCGGCCACCACTCATTCACAGTAACCTCATTTTAAAGAACAATCTTACAATCAATAAAAATGCAAACTATAAAATAATCTGTTTTATTCCAACAATTCTTACAATTAATGTCAATCAAAGCCATTACTTTCACTCCATAGCATGCAAACAGCATGGCTGACAAGTCATTGTTGATCATACCGGCATCCACAGTCACGGTTTCATGAAATAAAAGGCACGTGTACCAATCTTGCCTAACACACTCCTAATACAGGCAGAAACAAGCCTAGTAGTCCTCGGGTAATTCGGGTACATCTGTTCGAAAAAAATGCTTGAGGCATTTTTTCTGCCTCGGGTACCCGCTAATTTACATGTAGACTATTAGCAAGAATAAGTCAAGCTAACCACAGCAACAACTGTTCATGCTATTTATGACAGTAATGCGGCAAAAAAGGTCAGCTTCAAAATAAACATTGCTAATATATGGACATCAATGCCTTGGTTCGCTTCTATTTTGAAGCTGGCCCCGGCAGCGTGTCACGGCTTACTTCACTCGTCTTCCAGACTGTGTTTGTTATATTGCCGTCACAAACGGTTGCTACCGATGTCAACAACACAACATCGGCCTGAAATCGCCAATTAAGGGCGTTAAGACACGACTTAATTACGCTGACCCTGTATTGCATGTCACTTGTCACCAGCATTTAGCGGTGGCCATGCTAGCTGCTAGCAGCACTCAAGTGCCCCATATAGGCTGATGACAAAGTCAGTTTAAATAGACGTAAATGACTTTGCAAACTTTGTTGCTGAGAGCCGGACACAGTTGCCATTGCTACCGATCACTTTTTAACAACCCGGGCTTTCTCAAGTGTGTTGTTTTAGCCGGCAAAATCGCTACTGTGGTTGTGACGTCACTTTGTCTCTCGAGATTTGTCTAGCACTTATGTTTCTAGAGAGGAAAATAGTGTACTGCTATGCAGTTTAAATTTTAAGTAAAAAATGTTGATTATCTAAAAATGAAAACCAATTGGCGGATCTGTATTAAATAGAAACATGTTTTTTGTCTTCTACATATTTAACTAGGCCCAAAAAATGTTTTATTCTTTTTTTACTCGAATATCTGATTATTCTATAAAACCTTCAGGAAGGTATCCGAATACTAAATTATTCTATAGCTGCAGCCCTAAAATGTTTAGAATTGTGAAAATTTAAGAGACTTTTATGTCATTGTGCTTTTAAGATATAATTTGAATGAATAAGCCATTGATCACCATATGCAAAATGGCCTTAATTGATTGATAACTCTGGCTGTTAGCTAACAAATCAGTGCATGAGATAGACTATGAGACAAAAGCGAAGCAATGGCAAAAAAAATGGAATTACGCTCAGCAAAATGTTGCTTTTTACTTAGACTTATCCCTGCTTGTATTATGAGTATGTCAGGGAAGGTTCTGAACGCGTGTGCATTTTATTTCATGAAACATTGACTGTGGATGGTATGATAATGACTTCTCGGATACAGAGGTGGTCACAAGAATACGAATGATGAGTTCACATGCGTATGGCCACCCCTCACTAAGGCGTTGTGTCACTCCGGCCACCCCAATGAAATTTCCATCTGCGCCCCTGCACCACAGGCAGGCGTCCCTCAAACTTCTAAACCTTCCTCGCAAAGAACTGATTCTGGACCAATCAGCGGCTCAATTCCAACTGCCAACCCATTGCGCTGTGCTATGCACCTTGGAAAGCCAGCATAGCCAAAAGAGTGCCGTTTGGCACCACGTCATGTGATGCAGCAACTTGAAGTGCAGCACAAGTGAACGGGAGTGAAGCCAAAGCAGAGTCACCAGGAGAGGAGGGTAAACAGCTTCCCTCATTTTCTCCCTTCAACTCCTGCACTTCCTCTCTCTCTCTCTCTCTCTCTCTCTCTCTCTCTCTCAGTTCTCTCTCACTTATCCTGAGCTGTGACATTTAGCCCCTCCCACTGCTCCTTCTCACCATGACACAGAGCAAGGGAGAGAGAGGAAGTGGGAGAGATCCAAACGTGGTGACGAGAAGTCCAGCCCAGAAAGCACTGCGTCACCACCGCCACCTCTTCCTAACTACGCAGCAGCGAATGCGTCTTGGGAAGGATTTGAGCGAATCCCAGCAGCCCTGCAGGGTGAAAACATGTCACATGACCACGGACGCCAATCTGTTATCTAATTGCAGAGCAGGATCCCAACCGGCCGTCGTCCATGCTCGACTCCTTCTGCCTCTCCACTACGGCGCCACCAACTTTTTCCCCCGCGTGAGACACGCCCACGCGCTGAAGGCGTGAACAAACATGGCTTCACGAGAGGCCGTAAGAGATCAAACGTGACGGTATTCACCCTCCAGATGATGTGGCAAAAAAGCCATGCTCCCACACCCCGGCAGTTCTTGACCAAACATCCCCGACCGTGCTTGGCCACCATTTACGAAGCTTCCAGAAGAGTGTGCCGTTAACCCTCGTGTCGGCCTGCTTTCTGCTGGAACCGCACCTCAACATCCCATCAAAACAATTGTGGTGCATATTCAGCACGTTATGCTGAATAACGTGTTATTGTCCATGTTAAAACTCCTTTGGTCGGCTAGCTTGTGCTACACAGAACGCACAAACACAAGCACACACATGCAGGCACATTTAGTAGCTAGTGACAGGAAGAACACATCACAACTACCAAGGAGGAAGAAGATGAGGAAGCCTCGGCTGGCCGAAACCACAACGTCCACTTCAGGTGGAAAACTCCATGACTGTGGGCTCCTGTTATCACAGCTTTTTGTTTTTGTCCGGACATGAAAAAGTGACGTAAGAACTAATCCCACCACAAAAAAAAAAAAAAAATTAAAAAAAATATATGTATATCTCTCTCCTGTCTGACTCGCTTGCCCTCCCTCCCTAACAGCATCTCGCTCGCTTTATTTTCATCTGCCCGCAACAGCTCGACTACGATTAGCCTGCCACTTTCAGCACAAATACACACAAAGTGATCAGACCGCACACAGATGCGTGCGCGCGTGCACGCGCGGCCTCGCGCACGCTCGCGCTGTTCCTCTTCCTGAGTGTGACGCAGCATTTAATTCTCAGTGCTTCTGTATCACTGTTAGCCTCTCCATCACGCTGAGACACAGCCGCTAGCTGAGCATGAGCACAGGGCCTTTAAAGGGACCAAAACACCACATTTCCCTGCTCTCCTCTCGAATACTGCTGTCCTTGTTTTTCCCCCCTTCATCGCCCCTTAGGATTGTCTCTCTCTCTCTTTGCAAGAGACACTATCGGACTCTTCACTCTGAAGTAAGGCCAAGCCTCTTCCATCACCTGACAGCGCTCTGCTTTTAAAGGGACATCACCAGCTTGGACAAGAACGGTAGCTGTGTCCCTTTAAATGTGGGATGCTGCTAATCTGTCACAAGTGGGAATGCTAACAATATGTTCCCATGTGACGCTTATCTAATGTATTTATTATTAGCTGGTGTAATAATTGACAGAAAATTCCAATTCTTTAAAAATTGACCCTTTGTTGATCCTACCGAACAATTTAGAGAAAAATAAATCAAAAATCTATTTCCATAAATAACTTTCAAATTATATCATATATAGTATGTACACAATATAAATTTGTATGAAATTTGAAGCAAAGTTCTTGTGGTACAGTATATACTATTTCCTAGTATCTGACATTTCAAGAAAACAAAATCAAGTATCACATATGATAGGTTTGGCTACATCAGGTTGATGATAATGCATCTATTTCACTCAAACATTGTTGCTTTGTGCTAAGGTTTTGAAGCATATCAACGGCGCTCGGAATGGCTGTTCCTGTCATGTAATTAACTGAAGTTTAATCACATTTGTTCACATGGCATAGGCGGCTAATTCTTATTCACAGCAAGACAGTAACACAGCTAAATAATGTGTATCAACAATTTACAGCAGAAATATTTGTGCGAGCGTGTGTGTGTGTGGGTGATAAGTTTTAAACATGTACCTCACCTCACTGAGGTGAGCTGGGATAAGCAAGCTCACCTTGGCCTCCTGCAGATGATGTTTCAATTGTGCTTTTTTTAATGGGAAACCAAGGCGTCTCATTTGAATGCGACCATGTTGCATTTACCTCTGGAAGAGCCTGTGACGTCCCATTTCACACAGTAACTGAAGGAAATTGCCGTCGGTCAAACCCTACATAACATAACAAAGTATGAACAATCATCAGTTTACACTTGTGGGCGCCTGATGATAGCATGATGTCAAAATCACATTAAAAATTAGATTTTCCCAAAACAGTAAAACCAAACTTACAGATCCCTGTGTGATATTCCTCCTCCATTTGGTGAACGCAGCATTAGCTACCTAGCTTAATTACCCTCTTGGAAAGGTGCCCAGTTCACTTCACTGATACGCAGGAAGAAACAAAAGAGGATTTAGTGAAGGTAAACAAACATACATGCCTGTTTACCTGATCCTGGATTCAATTTAAACCTGGTTTCATCTGTTGTCATCAGCTCATGTTCCAAATATGCACACTGTCAATGAAAACAACAACTATTAGCCCCCCCATACACCTCCTCATAGCCCCCACCCCCTTTGCAGATTCCAGAGGAAAACCCGTTATTATTCCAAGACATGTCAAACATTGTGCAGTGGATTTCAACACTTCCTCGGAGCTCAGCAATCTGCTGCCTCAAAGTCTTGGACAGGCCAAAATGACCTCTATCCAGAAACAATGGCAGGCTCTGACGCACTTCAAAATTCTGGAGTTTTTACTTTAATGTCAAAAACTTCTGCTAATTAAAAAAAAAAAAAAAAAGAAAAAAAGAAAATACCAGGCTCTGCTCACCTTGAAAGATGGGAGCATCTCACAATAACTAGCTTGTCTTTCCTTCATTCCATCCATCCTTATGCTGTTTAGCTTTAATAATAACTTATTTTGTTGTATTTTGATTGGGTCAAGTCGTCATTTTTTCAGATATGACGTCACATACTTTTTTTAAAACTGATGCTGGTATGCTCGAACAAAAAATGATCTGATTCCCTTTCAAGCACTTTATGGCTTGGTAGGAGAGCTGAAGCAAACAGCGCCCCTAGGTGTTCATTAAGCGAACTGCACAAGGAAGCTTTGTTTACATCAGGAATAAAAAGTGCGTATGACATAGAAACCTCTGGATGGATGTAGTTGATCCAGGGCCTGTGCGTTGCAGCATTTTGGGTTTAGCAAACAGAAAAACCGCATCTGACCGGCGAAATTAAAAATAAAATAATAACTCTGGGGGCAATTCGTTAAGGGCTTTAAACAATTCGAGCATATACCATCCATTCGCCCAAAACCCATTTAATGGTATGGCAAATATTGGAATTTCTTTTGTGACATGTTCATGTGGCTTTGTCAGATAAAGTGATATCAGGCCGCAGGTGCGACTGAATTCAATATTTACCGTCGGTAACTTTTATGTGGAATCAACATCAAGTCCAATTTATTTATATAGCCCTTAATTACAAAACACTCTTAAAGGGCACAGTGGACAAATATTAATGGAATCTGTTTTTAATTTTTAAATTCCCAACATATATTCCAAAGTGAATATAGAGAAAATTAAGTCAAGCATCTTCAATCATTACGCAGTGCAGCGCTTCACCAACCTCTCACTCGTGAAGTAAATAGAAGTGCGCAACATCCTTTCGCAGCAAGCATCCGTCCAGCACCTCGTCATCTCAACCTGGAACATGAATCTGCTAACACATGTTCGGAAGGAAAAAGCTGAGCGCTGATATGGTCTTACTTTCCGGGTAAGGTAAGGAAAAAATGATGGCAACTACGCACTTCTTATTAGGCCACGCGTAATTTGGGTTGTTGCTTTCATAACATTCTAAGTCAGTCATAAGTGAACATACAATGACGTCATATCAATAGCGTTATGTACTGTATTGTAAAACCACATTTTTCACATTTGCTTCCTGCGCGCCAAACAAGTTCACATTTAGAAAATTGGTTTTAACTGCTGAACGTAAACAACTTCCTCATTTTAAAGGAGGCCACTTACCGAGAGCGCATCTTTCGCAACAGTCTCAAGAGTTACGACACCGCTTCCAGAACCTCCCATCCTGCTCCTGGTTGCCATTGAAGCGACTGTGGCTTGACAAATAAACTCTACGCAACGACATTTTCACGGCAACACCAATAGGCCACGCCCATGGAACACACCTCCGCGTTCTGATTGGACAATACACCGAAATGCGTCGCATGCGTCACGTGCTTTTGACGTAAATGTTTACAAACAGGTAAAGAGCGGGCTGGATTTCACAAAGATGAAGAAGGTGGTGTAGGTGGTTCACTCATGCAAGCTTCCGCTTTCGCTATGGCTTCATTTCCGGTTCTATTTGGGTCAAAGAGAGAGCAGCTATACGTAATATTCTCTAAATTTCATTTCCACAAGACAGAATAAGAAGGAAGTCCATCCAGGCGTCCATTATCCAAACCGTTTATCCTCACAAGGGTCATGGGCCTTCTGGAGCCGATCCCGATAATTTTGGTTATGTTATTCCACTCAATAATACTATTTTGGTACGTTTCTTTCCGATTTTTAGAGAACTTTCCCCACTGACGTCATGTTTTGTACATTTATGTAACAGTGTCTGTCTGTCTGTCTGTCTGTCTATCTATCTATCTATCTATCTATCTATCTATCTATCTATATATATATATATATATATATATATATATATATATATATATATATATATATATATATATATATATCCATCTATCTATATATCTATCTTTTACGTGTAAATTGTTATATTAAGCGCATAGGCTACTTTTGACTTTTGATAAATAGGTGGCGTGACCTCATATGTTGTTGTTGTTGTTGTTGTTGTTCTTGTTCTTGTTGTTGTTGTTGTTGTTGTTCTTGTTCTTGTTCTCGTTCTTGTTCTTGTTCTTGTTCTTGTTCTTGTTCTTGTTCTTGTTCTTGTTCTTGTTCTTGTTCTTGTTCTTGTTCATATGTAGTTCATATGTAGGCTGTATTTGTCTCATTGTAAGGCCTGGTCGGAACCAGATGATTTTGTGCTTGAATTTTCACGTGACTGCGTCAAATCTAATTGAATTTATTACATAGATGAATTGGCGTTCAGGCGGACCCTCTATGAACAGCAGGGGGCGGCCTAACCTCACATTTAAGTCACGTTCCTTCACGAGCATTTCCCTCATTCATGAATGTGAGTTTGTAGTAATCACGAATCATTATTTATTCTGTTCTTAGCGCTTAGAAGCATTTTTATGTATTGATTTTATGAATGAGATGGTGCGGCATCGTGAGCGACTGGTTAGCACGTCCGCCAGAGGTCGTGGGTTTGAATCCTGCCCCGGCCTTCCTGTGTGGGGTTTGCATGTTCTCCCCGTGCCTACGTGGGTTTTCTACGGGCACTCCAGTTTCCTCCCACATTCCAAAAATATCCGTGGTAAGTTAAGTTCACTCTAAATTGCCCCTATAGGTGTGATTGTGAGTGTGATTGTTTGTTTTTCTCTGTGCCCTAGCTGCGATTGGCTGGCAACCAATTCGGGGTGTCCCGTGCCTACTGCCCGAAGTCAGCAGGGATATGCTCCAACACACCCGCGACCCTTGTCAGAATAAGCAGTTTGGATGAATGAATGAGTTGTGGGGTTTGATAGTGTCATTCTGTGTCCCTGGAGCGCGACGTATTCAAAGGGCACTCGATCACTTAATTAGTCCAACGATGTGATGATTGGTGGTTCACACACAGCACATACCACTCAGCAACCACTCTACCAACTCACGCATGTTCAGAATGTTGCTGTAATTTTTCACTGCATATTTGCTGCATGCGTAAGTTTCTGATTGGGTGCTCTGCAGAAACCAAATTTTGTAAATAATCATTGGTGTGAGTCCAGCTGAATGAAGTCCAGGGTGTGCGGTGTGTTGGACAGCTCAGGGTTGCTGGAAAACGATGCCTTCCAGATTGTTTCCCCCTGCAGATGTTTGGAAATGCACAATGGCAGCATGCAGCATTGTACAGGAAACAGATGTAATATCAACGACAGTTTCTGTTGTTTTTCAATATTTCGGTGTCCATGGCTACAATGAACTAGTTGTAAGATTTTGGACTGTTAATGAGTTTGTTATTCCTGAATAAATTCCTCTCATGATTATATACATTTCAGGGGGGAAAAAAATACAACAGAGAATCATGAATCCACGGTGCATATAATAATCTCAATTTGGTCTCAATTTGGTGTAAAATTTGTCACCTCCCTTTTTCTAACATTCAATAGCATGTTACCTGATGTTCATTCACATGACCATACTTTAATCCAGAAACCTTAATGCCTCACTCATTCCTCTTTCTTGTTTGAGTGCTTACAGACTGCTCCGGAATATTGCTCGCATGAGCGTGTATCTACTCTAGTTGAGAGTTCAAAGCTCAATAAAAGTTCATCCTTTTTTTCTTTAAATTTTTCAAACACATTGGCTCCCTTGCTACAATCAGAAAATATATAGACAACAACAGCAACAAGGCGGTACTTACCTTTTTAGGTTATTCATTGCAGTTGCCATTCAGTTCCTATTTTACATCCAGGTCCAGAAACCCTAAACGTTTAATTTAAAGGTCCCATGCCGCACATCTTTGAAATTATTTTTTTCTAATCATTGGCATCCTATTATTCGGTGTGCCAGATAAGTTGGGTTGGAAATGCCCAAGGACGACTTTTTTCAAGCTATTGAAGTTGTCCAAAAATGCCTGGCATCTCGGACAGGTGGATTTCTCATTAAAATTAAATATGTAAATAAGCTTTGCTTAGATTGAATGGATGTTCTCATTAATGTGACTATGGAAAGGATCTTTCCTCTGATTTGTAGTTTGGCATGGCCAAGTTGGGTCTTACGAAATTCACTAAGTGTTGGCGACTCACACCCGCACATTGAGCAATTTGATCTATGGACACCCAAAATGGCGAGCCTGTATAGTCTTTAGAGGCTGCACATACAGTATATTGTACTTTATCACAATTGATAAACCATAACAACATCGAGTGACAATAAAGGAAGAAGTGGAAAGATGACGGGGGCCAAAATACTGGCAACACTGACAGCAAGCTTTGCTATTTATTTCATCCTTTGGCACATAATAAATTATAAATAAAGTTAAGTGTTGTTGTAAAACACAATACATGGAAAAGTACTGTATTTGTATGACTTAATGGTGGCCGGCTTTGTCTGGCCCGCTTAGAACCTCAAAATGAATGTATAGCGTGTGTGAACGCTTATGTTTATGAAGCCACCCCCCAAAACATGTGCCAAAACAGTGATATTGTGATTCTGAAATGCTTAGGAGTGAAGCCATTCCTTCCTTAACTTCTCAGAGGTTGGCAGGTGAAGCAAAGTTTTTCCTTTTGCATAAGACACAGGTGCTTGTTTTTGTTTGTTTTTTTTTTTTGTTTTTTTTAATGTATGCACCCAGATGAACAATTCATAAAGACAAGAAATGCAGCCTAAAGTTAAAATATTCATGACAAAGGGCAGAAGTCATCATTCTGATTCAAGGGGGAAAACAGACACAGCCTTTTTTTAAAAATATGTGATCACATTTTCCTCAACAACGGGAAATGATGGAAGAAACACAGCACAGCAAATGGTTTTCATTTAATTTTTTCAAATCGTTTATCCGTAAATCTCAGTATATTAATATGATACTAACGGACATTCATACAACCTTTGCATGAACTGGAAGCGGCTCAGAGGCTCGCAAAGGCCGCCACGCCTTGCGACCTCGGAGTCCTGCTCCAACCTTATATTTCCCCAATGTTATCTTAGCGTAGAGGAGTTGAGAAGGGGCCCTCTTTGGCACACAGAGACAAAGCATGACGTATTTGGCAGCTGTTGCTACGCTGAGGAGAGGGACAGGACACAAAAAAGAACCAGCTGAGTTTTGTTGATAATCAGAGATTCCAATCCACATGCGCTACGCCTGGTTGGACGAAGGAGAGCAGAGGTGGAGAACGTCAGCAGGGTGGAGGCTGAAGGGTGGACTGTGCTCTGGGACCTTTGTGACGTTGCTGAAAAAATGTGAGGGATCAGATTTGTTTTGTTTTTTTTTTGTCCAGAGCTAACAAAGTTTGTTTTGTTAAAATTACATACATTACTGACAAAAAGTTAGGGATCATATCTTTGCCGGTGAACAAATTTAGGATGGACCTCAAATGCACTATAACCTTTGCAGGTGAACTTCATTTGACCTTCTCTGAACTTTTGAATTGGCATGTCCAACCGTTCAATATTTCAATACTTTTACACAACTTGCTGTTCTCCAACAAGGAGGTGAACAGAAAAAATCAAAACACATTTGTTATTCACATTTTGACATAATCAGACCAAGACATCAGCTGATCAACAGTGCCTGGCCACTGTGAGGCTTCAAAGAGGATCTTCTCAGAGGGAACTTGCCAGAGAGCCATCAGCAGGTTGCAACAGAGATACGGAGGGATTGGAAGAGTTACTGAAAAGTGTAGAAGTGTGCATCTTTGAAAATGTTCATGGAACATAAACACCTGTTGTGAATTTTGCCGTCCAGCTCCTTGTTAGAGAAGAGCAGTTGAACAATTGGACCTGTGCATTGAAAAGTTGTTTAATTAAGAAATGAAGTTCACCTGTAAAGGTTATAGTAGCACCTTTTAGGTTCATCCTGAAATTTCCTCCAAAAGCCAAATATTCCTAACTTTTGTGAATAGTGGATATTGTATTGTTGTTGTTGTTTTACTGTAGCGGCATCTTTTCCACTTCAAAGCAAGTTCCTCATTCATTTTGAACGACAGTGTATCTCATAGCAGATGGTTCAAGTGTTTGAAGCATAACATTTCCCTATGTGACCTCACTTGGAATCACACATCACATGACAAGAACCATATTCTAGTCAAACGCCTGTCCGTCCATTTTTGGGGGTCATGCAGAATCAAAAACAGGACTGCACTCCAACTGCCAGTGACCCAGCCCTATTGATTTTGAAGGGTAACCTAGCCAAAATATTTGATATTTTGGCACTAGACATGGGCCAAAATGGCTTCCTGACGGTATGATAACTGTGAGCAAAAATATCACTTTAGCACGTATTAATATTATAGCCGTAAAATTACCTTCAAAAAAGGGGTAAATGAAACATCATTTTTTTCCCATTGAAAATCTTTTTTAATTTCAAACAAAATATACAATATTTCAGAAGAGATGTGTATCATGTTAAGTTCAAATGAATAAATCTTTAAATTCATCTTTTGTTTTGAGTCTTCTTAGTAAGTCACAGTATGACTCACTGGTGAGCTATTTTTTAGAAAAGAAAAGCCCGTGGGCTACTCATGTTGTCCTTGGGCCTAAGTAGCACCATTTTATTTATTTATTTTTTTTAGGACAATGCACATGAATCAACAGAGCAGGCATCCACGTTTGCAGTGTTCCTTTTGTCCTGCTCCCTCCCACCTCCTCCACTGTGTCTAACTGCTCCCCCCCCCACCCCCCTCCGCCCTTGGAAAAGGAGGGGGAAAAAAATCATCAACTTCAAAGCGGTTGCTCGTTTACTCAACTCAGCAAGCAGCCAATCACATTGTGCCCTGCTTCGAAGTCAACCTAAAAAAAAAGATGAGCTCATTACCAGTGACAGTATTAGCGGTTATTGAAACCATGACTTTTTAAAGCCACGGTAAACCATCAAACCGCTAATCGGCCCATGCCTAATCAGCACTGGGTGAGTCCCTCAGTTCTTTTATTAATGATGTCCTTCTATTGTCACTTTTGCCATATTGCGCTGAGCAGCCAGGACAGAGGCGTGTGTACCACTTTCACACAAAATGTACTGGTGGCATGGCAAATGCGCAAAAGGCAAAGAAAAAGCAAAACACTTCAAACAGAGTTGATCCTTTATCTGCTCAGTCAGCTGAAGACACATGAGTTTAGCCGGAATCCATGTCGCACATTGCTCCACTGCTGTAGGAAAATATTTCACTTCCATTGGACTGTTGCAATGGCAACAGAGAGGTTGATCCCAAAATGCAGAGCAGTTGAAGACAGTGCTTGGCCTGACTCCGTCAGGGAGTCATGTCATAAATATGAGTGTGTCGAGCCAATGGAATGAGACACAAACGTGGGAGGAGTCGCATAAGACAACCGCGGCTCGCACAGTTCAAGGTCGCGTGTGTCGTACTGCACATTCATTCATGTCCACAGGGATTTACACCTTTCAAATTTGACCCGTCGTTGGCGTCTGATCTGCTGGAAAGTGGAGATGTATACATTCATGCGAACGTGCTTCTTGTTCTCGGTGGTTCAGCTCTGGCATGAGCTGGGAAGGTGTTGAAGTTGGCTGACTTGGAATTCAATTGGCACGTGAAATAAACAAGCCAGACACCTGCGAGACTAGCAAAAAAAGTGTGTGTGTGTGTGTGTGTGTGTGTGTGTGTGATGACAGGAAGGGAAACTAAGGACTGAGGTGAGTATATTGTATTGTGTGTGTGTGTGTGTGTGGAGAAAACACAGCTGGTGGAGTTTGTCCTTGCCCCGCCCAAACAAATCAGTGTGAAGTGATGTCATCATTTATACAAGCCCGCTGGTAACCCGATGGGCTCCGGGACTTGAAATGCCTGGCATGTTCGAGAAATAACGTAAGTATGAGCCTTGAGGACGTGTTCACGGTTCAGGGGTTAAGAAATGCTTAGTGGCCAATGAGCCTTGGCAAAATGTTTTTTGTTGTTGTTGTTGTTTGTCCGTTTGAAGGCAAGATAATATAAAAAATAATGCGGGAATAATTGTGTTACAGTGATTAATTTGGCAGGACTTGAATCAATATATTTTTTAAAAAAATATCTCTGGATTAGTGAATGTTTCAGTTTTAGCCAAATCTCAACAGACAATCTTCACTTGACCTGTGGCCATTTAAGATGAAGCTTCAATTGAAACAGTGGCTTAGCACATAAAACAAGAAAAACAAGCACGACATTAAAAAAAACAAAAAAAAACTTTTATTTGATTCTTTTGATCTTAAATCCAATTTAAACCATCTGCTTGTGAAACAAAGCAGTCAGAGTGGAATGTGAGTAATAACACGATACAAAATTAAATCAGGTCAAATTGGGCTCCAGGTTAACATTTAAAACAGTAGTTTCCTTATGTGTTGAATCTCTTGCAACTAAAATGTAAGAAATTAAAAAAAAAAAAACATCACACACTTGCACCACCATGTACTTTGCTTGCTTTGTTAAATGTGCCACAGTGTTCATGTTGTCCAACGGCTTTCAAGTGAAAACTGGCACGTTGAAGCAAAATAACAGACTTGCTAATAGCATTTAAAAAAAGACAACAATTGCATCAAACCGCTCATAAGAATACTGATATAAAATAGCATACACAGTACATTATAATGAATAGAAAATAACACTGATGAGTAGCTTTGCCAAGTTAGATATTTATACAGTCAGTTTATCTTCTGAATTTCAGCCCGCCTCCGAAGGCATGTTGGCATTGTGACTGTCGTGGTGACGAAAAATGATGAGGTTGAACTTCAGCAGAACAATACCTTTGGCACATGTTAACATTAGAGTGGAAAAAAAAGACCACGTAAAGTCATGCATACATACAGTTAGCAGAAGAAGCCTGCAGGCATCAGGATGATACACACACACACACACACACACACACACACACACCCACACACCCCTTCACACCCCTACATGCTCAATAATTCAAGGGGACGAAGCTTCATCTGACTGAGGCACATGTGCGTATGTGTCATATGTTGTAGCGGAGGGTGTAGCGCCGAACTTGATGACACGCTGGCTGATGGGTGTCGACAGTACGAAGCAGCTGCGGCCCTCACGGGACCCGGTCATGAGTGAGTCATGCTAAAATTCATTTTGGTCCCACCCAAAAAGCGCCCATCTCCCATTCTCTAGCTCGAGTGCCGTCAACAAGTTAGGAACTGAGCCGTCGTTAAAATCCACCGTCGCCAACTTTGTCATTATCCGACTAGTTTTCCTGGTGCTCGTTGTGGGGGCCCAGCCAAAGAAGGGAATATAGGTGGCCAGGGCAGTGTTGATGTCCCTGATGAATACATGGTTGGGTCTGAGTTGGGCTTGTATGAATATGTCTGTGTTGGTGTGCGCGTGTCAGTGTGTGTGCATGTGTGGGATGTGCATGTGAGGGTAAGAGGTTGTTCAGAGCTCCGTGTCTGCAGTCTTGGCGGCAGAGTGGCCATTGGTCGGAGGAGGCTCCGTTTTGGCGGCTTCAAGAGATTCCCCGTTCACATTGGGTTTGTCTTGGGTTTCTGTCGGGGGGCTAAGCGGAGCCACGGACACCAGGGTGTTCCCCTGGTTCTCCTGATCCACTGGATAAGTGTCCTCTGCCTGCAAGTCGAGCACAAGCATGTCAAAAACATCAAAAGTTGGGTTGGGCAAATTCACCAATTTCACAGATTACAATGTAGAAAACAAGACAGACAGTTATTTGTTTTTTTCTTTTCCTGGCAAACGTCTCTTTACTTGCGACAACAAACTGTTACTGATGCTTGTAAAGAATCATAACAAAAAAATGAAACGGCAAAAGGCTGTTATGTGTGTGGAGGGCTATTCTAGTTGTATAGTACAGTGTTATGTGTGCAATACCTCTCAACAGGAATTCAAGCCACAAATCCACTTTAGAAGATGGCAACTTGGCAAACAAGGGATGGAAAGCGAAACCATCCTAGCTTTGTTTATTTAAAACTTTAAGGTTGTGATGCATCTAACTTTAGAAGCAGTATTCTGCACTGCACGTATTGTACTTCAAAGTCTGTGGAATGCTAGACAGTATCTGTATATGAATTGTGGATGGTTGTTTTTGTGTCGTTTTTATTATTCAACACTTAGTAATGTTTTTAAAATCTTGCACACAATTCTGCTAAAGGTATAAAATGTGCTGAAGGATTTAGGTCCTCATTACATTAAAGAAATGCTAATGGTTTATTAACCCAATAGGGCTCTGAGGTTTGTGGACTCGAGTCAATTAGTAGAGCCCAGAGTTCAAAGCAAACATGGTGAAGCAGCATTTGGCTGTTATGCTGCGCGCAAATGGAATCAGTAGCCAACAGAAGTCAGCCCCAAGTGTAAATGCTTTTAAATCCAGGTTAAAAATGGGATTTTCCGACAGGATTTTTTGTATCAATTTTTCCAAAATCTTGTGTTTGCGATGTACATTCTTTTAGTACAGGGTTGCCCATTACGTGATCGCAAAGGCATTGTGGGTAGATCGCCAGCCTATCATCCGTCCTCACTACTGTATTGCTACGTTCATGCTACGTTCACACCAACTGCGTTGGGAGCCTTTCTGGCGGCGCGTTTGAATTGGAGCCAATGTAGTTCGCGCGGGCGGGCGCGGTTGCGTGCTGGGCGGCCTAAATGTTGCGTTTGGGACAGTGGGATGCGAAGCGAAGCACTGGAAATCCGCCCATTCGCTCCATTCGGCAAACAAGTCAACTTTTTTGCCATTTCGCTTCGCGGCAGCCAATCAGCATCGGGCATACTAAGTCACACACAGCGTCCTGTTCACTCGACGGCCAGCAATATTGTTAGCATTAGCATAGTGTGCAAAAAGGTTGACTTGTTTCATACGCGCGAATGGGTGGATTGTTGTTGCTGCAAATCTGCTTGAGGCTGGCTATCAGCAGCTACTGTCCGGACTATGCGTCCCTGGCTGGTTCCATTCAGTGCAAGTCATCAGAGTAAGGTCATCACAAAACATTGTTTGGTATTGTGCTATATAGGTTGATGCAGTCATGCAAGGTACACCATCATCTATAGTACATATAAAACAGATTCTGAATATATATAAATGATGTGTTTTGTATTTTTAGTAGGTGGTAGATCATTTTGACTCGGTCATGTCATAAGTAGCTCTCAGGCTGAAAAAGTGTGGGCACCCCTGTTTTAGTAAAACAGGCTAACATATCATTATCAAACTCCCGGGTAATTTCAACTTGATCCATTAAATAATAAACTCAAACTCACACCTGCAGCCCGTTTTTCAAATATTATTAATCTGAGTCTAAAATTGATTTCTGAAAAATCTGGAATCAACTTTTTTTTGCGTATGAAACAAATAACAACTTAAAATTTTTTGATTTCCAATTGAAAATGGACAGCAAGAAGGATACATAGATTCATGAAAAACATTTAAATTATTTTTTGTAAAGTGATTCTTGTGATAAAAGGATTATTGTGGCATTAAAAGCACATGTTGTTTAAGTAAAACTCAAGCTACAAAAGGTTTTCAATAATTTGAGGATGCTGTTTTATTTTCATGGAAACATTTCTTGCTTCATGATTATCTGGTAACACCCTGGACACATCACTCACCTACTGACAGTGCATTGAGATGAATAGTAAATGCAATATAATTTTCTTCTGAGGTAAAAATAAATAAATCAAAAATCTGTGATATGTCCAGCGGGCAAATGTTAAACTACTCACCAGCTTGACTCCCTTGCTATCAGTTCTGCGTTGGCATTTGCAGTATCCAGCAACGATGGCGGCCGCAACCAGAAGACCGGTGATCAGAATGCCCACAAATACAGAGCGGCCTGATGAGGATGATGATGAAGACAACGGCGCCTCCAAATTTGTCACTCCCAACTGCAAACACAAAAGCGAATGTTGCAGATAAAACACTCACACAGTTATGGCGGGTTGAATGAGAAACACAAGCAGCAAAGAAAATCTGTTGAAAACTGCAAGCATTACAGTACTGCCAAAAACTTCACGAAACTGATTGGTTACTATTCAAAATCAATGGGATTCTTGCTCTAGCAAATTGATACCATCACTGTATATTTTTGAAAATTGGAAAAAAAAAAAAAAAAAAAGGGTAGGTTTCAGTAACTCGAGTACCATATCATCCAAACCTGGGTCAGGTTTTGTGCTCTCTTACCTTGTCTTTCAATTCCCCCTTGAGGGCTTCAACCAGAGTATTTGGTTTAGCTGCACATAGAGAAGGAAACAGATTTTAGAAATCACTAATGATTACCAGATTTACAAAAATGCATGTTGTCCACTCCCTGCAAATTCATACCGGCAATACCCACCATCATTCCTGACCATGTGTATATTATTGCCCTCCTGGTAGACTTTGATTCGACAGTTTTCAGTGTAGCATTGGATACTGCTCTCTTCAAGGATTTGCTTTGTGTCCATCTGAAAATGCAGAAATAAAATTACAGTTCATTTCTACTTTGGATATTGGTTGAACACTGACAATTATTTGCTTAACTGGTTAGAGCACCGGTGTCAAACTCAAGGCTCGGGGGCCAGATCCGGCCCGCGACATTATTTTATGTGGTCCGTGAAGTCAACTCATGTGTGTTGACTTGACTAATATTTGTTACCAATTCCTCCTTTGAAATAAATTGACAAATAGTTGCAAAAACTATTTACTGGATTCTGATTTCAAAACGAGTTATCCGTGAATTATTTTCGATAATATAAGGCGATCCTACATTCATATGGGTTCACAATCGTAACGGCCCACCGAGGGACACCGTGACTGTGATGTGGCCCGTGGCAAAAATGGGTTTGACACTCCTGTTGTTTCACTATAAACATTTTTTCCCCTGGATAGTCACTCCCTAGTTTGCGCAAATAATATCTTAAAAATATTCGCATTTGCTGATCAGGGTGGGGTTTTGTGGCCAAAAGACAAATGCGATTTCCGGAATGTTCTCAGAGCACGAAGGCTTTTGTGTGCGTCAGCGAAGTAGACCGCAGCTGTATGTAATACTTGCTGCTTTTCCTCCACCTAGTAGTGAACGATGATATCACCTCATTGCACAATGAAGACTTGGGATCACTCTTCATTTTCTATAATGCGATCCAGGCGTCTCTCTTTGTTCCCAGGAGACGCTTGTGAGCAAACCCCCGACTCACGGCTAATTGGGACCGAGCCTGCAGCTGCACAATCCAGATTTTGTGAGGCGGGGAGGAGGAAAACTCAGTAGGGCTGAATTTGTGCTCCACAATCACTCCCATGGAAGCCAAGCTCTTCTGCATCTGTCTGTGTCACATGCGGTGCATCATGTGATGCATCATGTCTCCTGCACTCAACTTGCCCTTGTGTGGCTTACTGGACTCACAGTTGATGAGGAATTTGAAGTTCAGCAGGTTCCACTACCCACTGATGCAATGCATTATGGATATGATTTATGGTTTAGCAGGTCTAAAGCAATCATTCCTGAAGTAAAGTCATTCATCTGCTCTTCCTTTATTGCATGCTTCATGAACAAACACATTCTTTGGCAGTTTAGTCCATGTTTGGTTTTATGTTGAGCGCAGTAGATGACTTTTTCAGATGGTCCTTTAGCCTTGTAAATGTTACAGTTAAAACCCAAGAAGGGGGTCAACTGTTCACATCTACGTACCATTCGTTTGGAACAGCTCAATACTCTGCGGTGTGATATGACTGGAATTTATTCAAAACATCCATGTCATATGAGATGAAGCGTTCACTTGTCTCAAAGACGTTTGCCAACAACGTCCTTACAACGTTAACTATCTGATCAAGCCTTGAACGGGGATGCTCCAAAACTATTTTGCAAAATCCAGAATAAAACTGTAAAGATTGACGTTCTAAATCATTCGAGTATTTCAAAGAATCAACCTCTTATCAGATTTATCCCAGAAGCCAACATCACATGCCATGATCATTTCATTTGTTGGTGTGCATTTAGGCTGAGAGACACTGCTCCCCAATAGGCACTTTTGAGCTAAATTTGAACTAGCTTGGCAGAATATAAGGGTTAAAAGGAGCCGGACCCGTGCACTTCCCCCTTTTGCCCTACGGACACCAGACTAAGAGAGGAAATATTAGTCCTTTTTCATCCACCAGCAACAGGCCGATGATTTACAATGCCTGAGGAATTTCGAAGAGATGCTTTGAAAAGGCTTCCGTTTTATAAGTGTCGCTACCTGAAACGTAAAGGGATAGATAGTCTGAATGCTGGATTAGGTTGGTAAATAGAAGGTCTCTTTCAACCATTAAAACTAACTCGGGGGGAACTGCCTTTTCCGTTTACATGTAAACGCATCGACAGAGTCCAACACATCCAAAACGAACTGAACTGAAAGTACTACAAGTTTGGTGGGTGGAGAAAATGTTTGGAATTCTTTCAAAGAAACCAGTTTTTGGTCAACTGTATATTAAAAAAAAGTTTATATGTTGGACTACTTGGAAAACCGTCACACTGAATGGCAAAACCCAAAGCTGGGCATCGTCCATAACTTCTGGACGGTATTTCCGGCCGACCCACGTGGTGGCAGTCCATCCCTCGTCGGCGACAGCCAATCAGCGTCGAGAACAGAATTTTCACGTCACACGCAGGTGCCACACAAGCAGACACGCCGCCAAATAAAGGAAAAATATCAAATGAAAACAACAGACACACAGTGTGTTGATCGGTGAAATAAAAACAAAACGGGGCACATGTCATTGCGTCTGTGGGACCGGAAGGTATACAAGGCTGTTTTATTTTTTTATTTCTTCTTTGTTTGGCTGCGTGTCATGAGTGGGGTACCTGCGTGTGACGTGGTACCGATAAAGTCCGTTCTCAATGCCGTTTGGCTGACTTGGACCGACCAAGTGGATCTGAAATATAGACTGGAACTCATAGACGGACTAAAGCATAGACGAATGTCCAGCTTTGGCAAAACCACATCTAAGGTGACGGATTCCTACTAGTCACTGTTGCCTCAAAGTGAAATTACGTTAAGAAACGAATGCGATGTACCCACACAGTTAGTTTTAGTGACGAGAGCCTTGACAGCTTTACTCTCATCAATCTCCTCCTTCCCGACACACTCCACCATGGGCTGCGGAGACAGGAAGTGACATGAGATACAGTGCATGTTGCGTATACTTTTACACCACACCCAACAGTAATCAACACATCTTTTCGAAATGTCTTCACCTTTGTTGTACCGATGTCGGACAAATCTGACGACTCCAGGACTAGTGTGCCATCATCGCCCAGAGCGCCGGGGCCAGCCGTGGTGCCCGAGGCTCCGCCTTCCTGGTTGTCAGCACTGGGAGAATTGTTCTCCGGGGTAGGCATATTTTCAGCAGGTGTGTCAGACTCTCCTTCAGCCACTGGAGGGACACCCAAATCTGGAGCAACGGTGGTCTCTGGCTGGGCACCCGAGTCCATTACGCTGGGAGTGACTGAGGGTACATGGATAAAGCTAATGAATGGAGGCAAATGCACATTTCCAGCCAGCATATAAACAACCATTCACACTCACATTCACACCTATGTAGACTTTATAGCCTTCAGATAAGCCAATTGGCGTTTGGAATGTGGGAGGAAACCAGAGTACCTGCAAACCTTCAAACGGAGCATCACAAAGAGAAAGAATAATCTACTGTAGTTCGTATTTGTAGTTGCTATTATGGCCTACACCGTGAAATAGTCTTATTGGGTCATTTATTGTACCGTATGAAATCTTTTTAAGGTTGGAAGCAATAGTGTGCTGACAAAAACATGCACGTATGAACACACGTCACATCATTGTTATTGATTCCGATTCCACAATTGCCGCATCCAGAAACCTACCGCCACTGTCATCTGCGGCCGGATTACTTTCCGGTGCATCTGTTGCAAGATCATCTTGGCCCAACACACCATCTGCAAATTTAGAGAAAGAACAGCAACTTAAAAGCTCGGTTTGACTGACAAACCTGAGCATCAGAGGAGCAGTCTTGAGAATGTGTTGCCGCTGTAAACACTGGATTGTTTTTAGGGGGGTGGTTTAAACAGCTTGGCTTGGGAAACCAAAACTCAAGAGGCTGACCTGGGTGTTCCGCAACTAATTAGGAGACACGTATGGACCGATTGTCTCTGTACTATCTGTTCTTCATCTGGGCAATGTTTGAAATAACGCATGGATGAAGTTGGGTGGTGCAGAGACTGTGGAGGGAGGTGTTTTTTTCCTCCAATGGACAAATAGTTTTGTCTTTGCCAAATTATTTTCATTATTACCATATTGATGTCACATAAAAATGCAAGTGATTTGTGTCTACGTTCACAGGCCTTCCAGTTTCCAGGCATGTATTCTCAACCCCCCTTTTGCTGTTCGGGGTCACATGGAAGACTAGAGTCTATCCCAGCTGACTTTGAGCGGCGGGATTCCCCCCGGCCCGATCACCAGTCGATCATAGGACCGACGCGAAGATGAGCATTCAGGCTCACATTCACGTACATTTGAACATGCTGTTTGTGGGCATAATCTTCAGATAATTCAGCTTGAGCTGCGATATTTAATAGTCCAAAATTGTGGGGAAGCAAAATGTTTATTTACAACACCACTGAATGGAATCAACCCCTCTATGTATGCTTCATAGAACGTTATTGCTGGCACTCAACTCAATAAAAATGCTGACAAAATAAGACACAAAGAATTCCTTCTTTCGAGGATGGATGCGCTGAGTGGCCATTACACATTCAAATCATTACACAATGTACTTCTGCTCCATATGAACAATATACAGTACATTGTATGATGCAGACCAAACTGGCAACACGGCGCAGATTTCCAGCCTGAGCTCCATGAAGCTCCCAGCCTGCTGTTCTTCCCCCTTTGATGTGGCATGCCACAGACCATAAGTAGAAGAGAGGATGCAATATAGAATCATGATGGCATATGGAGGCTTCCATGCTGCATTTTTTTGTCTTGACAAAATACATATATATATATATATATATATATATATAATGGCGTGAATGTATATTTGTTATAGTAGCCTACTCGTGTTTGACTTCTGCTTTCACACTAACCCAAATGGTGTGTGGCAGTGGGATAAATCCTATGGGGTTCAGTGCAACAGGACTAAACAACGCCGGTGTGTGTGGGCCCTCAGAGAGACACGTCGCTCTGGCACTGTCAAGCCCCTCAATACCCTTTTTTCCCCGAATGACCATTTAAAATCCATAACTGTAACAATGATTAATTAAAAGACACCATTCAGAAATAATATTGAAGAGGTACTGTGAATTAATCCTAGATAGCCACCTATAGCCTTGTTGCTTTAAAGTGGAAGTCAACCCAAACATATTTTTTTTCAAGAAAATGTTCTATGCAGGCCCACTAGTTGAAACAAGGCATTCTGATAAATATTGCATTTATTGTAATAAGAGTTAATCCATTCATTATTAGCCATCTCTGGGGGCGGCCATTTTGTCACTTCTGTCGACTGAAAATGACATCACAACTACTCAGGGCTCACAGGCAATGACCAATCACCAATCAGAAATGACAAAATGGCAGCCCCGAAATGGCAAAAACGGGTGGATTTTGCTGCTTAATTCATATTCCACAAATGCAATATTAATCAGAATGCCGTGTTTCAACTAGTGGGCCTGCTGGGAACATATTCTTGAAAAAAATATGTTTGGGTTGATTTCCGCTTTAAAGATCATTTTCACAGCCTTAGTGTTGAATCGGGACTCCATTCCCATAACAGAGCATGATGTTACTCACGTGTAAGCTGAGGTCACGCTAAAAGCAGTTGTTGTTTTCCAGTAAGAGCCTGAGAAATGCTATAGCTTTGGTAAAACCACTATGATAATAATATAATGGTGAAAGGGCATCTCTGTTAACTCATTCTACAGCTGCATCATATTTTCTAGATGTATTTTTGGTTTGCCACATAAACAAAAAAAAAATCTTAAATGACTTCAGTATGGATATTATTCATTGTATTCGACTACAGCGCCCAGGTCTTTCTACTCATCATCCAATGTGGAACCGGTGCCGTCCTTACCATTTCTATAGCGTATGGATCCAGGGTGGGAAACCTTGTTGGAATTCCAGTAAAAACAAATACTGTCACACCTGATTAAAGGGCGGCTGTGAGAGACCAGTGGACACCAGCGGCATTTTGCACGTGGTGTCAAGAGAGGAAGCCAACTTCCTCCCTGTCGGCATTGGAGCGCTTTTGAGTAGGGGAGGGAAATGTGAAGCAGCAATCACTTGGCTCGTCAGAAAGCTGAGAAACCTGTGACTTCATGCTCAAGGGGGAAGTGTCAGCAGCCTTAAGGATTTTGGATTTGACCTCCACCCAGACAATATAGAGGCAACGCCCTGGCTTTCTTTTCTGTGCCACACCCGTGTTGCTTCCAGATGTGCAGAGAAGACCCTTGAGACGACCTTCCAATGTCTGCTTGTAAATACCTCCTTAACTAAGTTAGCAATCAATTGTATATAACCATCAAGATCACTTTGGGTCAGCTTTTCATCTTGGCTCCTTTCAAGTATCAAATAACTCAAAAAAAGCAAAACAAGTGAAGTCTTCAGGGGCATCTTCACACCCTCTGTCAAATGACCAATAGGCCAAAGATCAAAGTGTCTCCCTCCTACAAGATAAATCAGAAAGAACACGTAACTCATCCCATTTTAGAGGCTGCAACCACGACATGTTTGCCTCGTTTTTGAACTCGCCTCTCAAATAAAGGCACCAGTCTCCAAAATGGTTGTTGGTTAAGCTTCAGTCAGGAAGACAATACGTTTGACCACAACATGAGAGTCGTGACTTCCTAACAATTATCTTTTGGTCACTACAAGTGGTTGTCTGCTTGGCGTGTCTGCCTAGCAAGTGAACGGCCCAAAAAACAACGTGAATGGTGCGTTCAGGGTGAGCACATTTTTGCCAAGGCCAAGCAACTACCCTCGAGGGGTTACTGTGATAAGTGAAGAAAATTCCATGCTCATCACCAACATGTAATGTCGTTTTTTTTTTTTTGCCTATTCCACATCGCTTCACAGGTTTTGTGGAAATGGAATAGTGAGAGTAAAAGAGATAAAGCAGAATTACAAATTATACAATGTTACTGGGTGAACTACCAAGCATCAAAAACAAGTCATAAGCTTTGAGGAGTATTTGTACAACAAAATGTTTTCTTCAAATTACAGATGACATTTAAACTTCTTTCCAGATGAAAAATATCATGTGAAAAAGCTTCAAGCAACTTTTTTTTTGCAAGAGAGGAAGCAGTTTCTAGAGTTAAGCAATTGGCATAAACAGTGGTTGACCTTTGTAAAAATGTAATAAAATGCAGTGTGAGTGCTGATGAAAGAAAATGACTGAAGCTTTGAAAACTAAACCAACATTTGCCCGAGCAGTTTTGAGGGTGGTCATTGCGGCCCCATGACTATGCTCCTCTGTAATATAACACTACCCAACATCCTGGCCCACTATGAAAAAAAATGACACTACTTCTTTCCCTAAAGGTTCCTTGAATACTCAAACACCATTCGAGTACACGAATTGACAACTGTTTTTGTTCCCACATAGAAGGGTGGTAAAAGTTGACTTTTCCACCCAGTCCACACCCATGGTGTTTTTAAACCAAACATAAGACCGTTTGGAGTTGTGGGGGGAGTGAAAGGAATTAACAACAACAGGTTTTGGAATGTATCCATGCACATCCTTGGACAGGATGTGTCTGTCACAGCACTCCCACAGCCATGGGTTGACCTGCAGAGGTGAGCACAGTGTGGATAACAGATAACGTTCACCCATGCACACGCATATGGGCGACTCTGCGTTAGGTATGGTGGTATGCGCCCCAAAAAATCCTCACCAGGTTTCAGGGCAGCAATGATTGCGATTCGTGAATTTTGCCTGTGGAGTGGCTGGGAAAACATATAACATGATTGTAACCTATAAATACTGCCGATTGAAGTTGCTGTATCTGGAGAGAGAATGTTTTGTTTCGGTTGTAAAGTATCATTAGAAAGGATAATCAACCCAAACATATTTTTTTCCAAGAATATGTTCCCAGCAGGCCCACTAGTTGAAACACAGCATTCTGATTAATATGGTGTTTGTGGAATATGAGTTAACAGCAAAATCCACCACTTTTTAGCCATCTCAGGGGGCGGCCATTTTGTCACTTCTGTCGCCTGAAAATGACATCACAACTGCTCGGAGCTCAGGTAACGACCAATCACGGCTCAGCTTTAGAAAACAGGTGAGCTGTGATTGGTCGTTCCCTGAGCCCTGGGTAGTTTTGATGTCATTTTCAGTCGACAGAAATTACAAAATGGCCCCCCCCCCTAAGATGGCTAAAGACGGGTGGATTTTGCTGCTTTACTCATATTGCACAAACGCACGATTAATCCAAATGCTGTGTTTCAACTAGTGGGCCTGCTGGGAACATATTATTGAAAAAATATGTTTGGGTTGATTTAACTCCAAATTATTTGAATTGACAATGCTGTTTAGAACTAATGTATCAGACAGTGAGAGATAATACAGTTTTTCCCCATTGGGGAGTACCACTACAGACACACTTGACTGTAATCATAGCAATATGGCTTTGCTAAGAAATATGGCCCCTTTCTTCATGGAGCTGCAACACAAGGCTTCTAAAACCCAGAGTTGGAACGAACCCCCAAGAAGGATGAAAGTAACATGGCCAATGTTTTTATTCAACTCCTAATTCACTTATTAAAATAGTTGGTGAAATTCAAAACCAGTGTTTCCAAACTGGTCTGTCCACTTTGTAAGGCGACAAGAAAGTGGAATCGCCAGCTGTGTTGGAGGCGGCAGATGTTTGTGGACTTCTCCATTCCAGCTGCTGCCCTTACATGAAACTAAGCTGGTGGGGGTGGTGAAGGTTGTAAAAAGACTCACAGACCCATAACGCTGAACGATCAGGTTGGGATTCGATTGTGGCCCTCAAGCTCATACGAGGAAAGAAAAACCTACAGAAGAAACACTTTCTCAAGCACATATGGAGGTCATACAGTGAGCGTTTACAATGTGGTAACCAATCTGAGCACCTTGTGCCATCTTTGGGAAAGCGCTTGCGTGCAATTAGGAAGCGCTAAATATGCTTGCACAGAACTATAATTAGACTGCAGTAAAGCATGCTCGGCCAGTCTCATTAAAAACATTTCTCCCTTGAGGTGAGCCAACTTTGCTTTGTAAAGATAACCCTGCCTGGTTGTCCAACATGGATTCATCAATGCGATATGGCCTGCTGCCTTGAGATGAAGTCAATCTTAAATGGAAAAGGCACACTTCCAAGCTCTTTTTTTTTTTTTTGCTGCTCATTAACGTGTGGCTGGTTGCACAGCCTGGGTGTTGGCTGTCCTCTCAAAGTTGACGAGAAACACGAGAAGAGAACGTTGTTTTGGTTTCTATTTTTCTTTACACTGCTTAAATCATGTGGTGGTGCTGCAGGGTGCTTGGGGAACAAAGAACAATAAAGCTCACTAGAAGAGCAGTAATTGGAACAGGAAAGTTGAACCTTTATCGCATCGTCTGCTATTCATTAGGCTTGTTTCACTGGGTAAATGTTGTTACGAGATGATTTACTTCTCCAAGTCAGCCCCCTTTCCTGGATGACCACTGAGCTGGCTGTGACACAGGTCTTTTTAAATCGGAAATGTGTTTTCTTTGGAACGGAGCAGCACATGAACGTAAGGCAGAGGGGGGTTTCTTATGGCCGGCGTATCTGCAAAGGCTGGCAGATGAGCTAGCGGAGTGGACACTGATGGCGGGCACTATTTGGTTTATTGGTTTTAATGTGTTTAGCTTGCTGCAAGCCACGGCTGTGGATAATTGGCACAGTGACGGAGCACAGACTCCACGTTTAATTACTTTGCTGGATCACGCTGTAACTCTGGGTCCAAGTGAACCCACACCCTGGCCTGACCTAAGGCTGCCAACAGGCTTATGTAACAGATCCACACCCTTCAGCATCTGACGCGACGTTAACAATCAAAACATTTGAGCCAAAAGAATGCTGGTCAATAGCAATGGCTTTAAAAGAAGTCAATGGTAATATTCGGCCCACGCTTATGTTTGAGGAATTTACGGATTGATTTTTGATAGTGGTGTCATGGTGTAATGATGTTGATGATAAATGTAAGGAGAATTATGCTGATGCTTTTAATCCGCATCATCATTTAGTTAAAAGTCCCCACAAACTAAGCACGTCTTCCTCCTGAAGTATAAAAAGAAAACAAACACAGTTAAGTGGGAAACCGGCAAGTCAACAGCTGAACGGCGCAACAACATGAATTCATGAATCCAAGCAGCAGATTTATCAGAATAAGACATTTCCTCATTAAAGATGAGTACAGAAAAGCGGCGAATACCTTTCCTCCCTTTTCTTTTGACACTTTTCCTGACTGACTTCAGTGAGCGACAGTGGCTGGTGGCCAAAGCCAGCACTATATGCGCTTAACACTTCGCATTCCTTTTTGATCTGATATTATTTCCTTAAAACGGAAGTCAACACAAACATATTTTTTCAAGAATATGTTCTATGCAGGCCCACCAGTTGAAATATGTCATTGTGATTAATATTGTGTTTGTGGAACATGAGTTAAGCAGCAAAATCCACCTGTTTTTAGCCATCTTAGGGGGCGGCCATTTTGTCATTTCTGTCGACTGAAAATGACATCAAAACTACCCAGGGCTCAGAGAAGGCATTCTGATAAATATTGCGTTTGAGGAATAAGAGTGAATGCATCCCTTTTTAGCCATCTCAGGGGGTGGCCATTTTGTCTCTTCTGTCGACTGAAACTAACAACACAGTTGCTCAAGGCTCAGCTAACGACCAATCACGACTGAGCTTCAGAAAGCAGGCCAGCCGTGATTGGTCATTACCTGAGCCCTAAGTAGTTGTGTTGTCATTTTTAGTCAACAGAAGTGACAAAATGGCCACCCCCTGAGATGGCTAAAAAGGGATGCATTAACTCTTATTCCTCAAACGCAATATTTATCAGAATGCCTTGTTTCAACTAGTGGGCCAGCATAGAACATATTCTTGAAAAAAAAATGTTTGGGTTGACTTCCTTTTTCAGCAGTACTGATGCTTTTTCAGTGACTTCTCACCAGTTATGAAATACCCCGTTAAGAACTCTGCCCAAGAAGATTTTCGCTGTGAGGTTGTTAAGATTACAGGACACGTGGTAACATTTCCATATCAAAGACAATATCTATAAGATGAACGTGAGGCATTATACTCTTACTGGAAAAAAAAAATGCTGGCACAGAGTGTCATATTTTCTGCTTTACATTAATATTACTGTGTCATGAAACTGGAACTGTGACAGCTGCATTTTGCGGTCAAATATAAATGCTAGTAATTTCAGTCTGTTTTGTGTTATCTGAGTCTCCATGGCTTGCACCATCTTGCATGGTCACATGATACACATTCAGTGCACAAAGGGCATACTGATCATTGGCAAGGGTATGCTGAAAGAATCACATGCACTGCACGTTTTGGAAACCCCCGACCCTGAGCCAGTATCTTGGTATGGTGTGGTTCATTTTAACACTGATTGTCGCTGCTTCCGTTGACCTTGACTTCATCAAAGAGCGAGCCACAGAAGATGATGAGCTGAAGGGAGACATGGTTCGTCCCCCACCCACACAGCCTTGAACAGTTTGGGTTTTCAAGCCCTAAAAAAAATGAAATGCTAAAGGAGGGGTCGAATGACGTCATCCAAAACTGCCTTCAATTTCCTTTGTAGTGTTACAAAGTGCATAAGCACTGATCAACGAGAGTCGTGTGATCTGCCCGCTCATTGCGCTGCGGTCACGTTTGTGCTAGTAAACACAGTCGCAGTCTCAGCAATCAAGTTTTTCTTGCGTTTGCCTGTCGCAGTCCTTCTTATTTACAAGAAGTCTAAACTAAAATGTCTGCCAGCTGGTGCAACAATACAAATTGGAGTTCTTTGCTCTTCTGAAGGGTTTAGCTTTCATCTGCCTAACTCCGTCTTCTGAATGCACTTAGTGGTTGACTCCGGGAGATGCGAGCTCTCTGCTTGTTTGTGTGAATACAACAAAGTGGTGTTCAAAATGGGCCGGTCAGCTGCCTCGCCCTTGAGGAGCTGATGACATCACCGCTACTAAATTTAATGTGGATTCAATTAAACCTCCTGATCTTGCAGCGGTTTCACGCCAAGAGCGAGACTCAAGAAGTCACTTAGCTTCACTTCATGATGGCCTTTGACCTCAAACACCAAGCTGCTATTCGTATTTTTGTAATGGGCAATTTTATCGATACAAGTGAAATAATTTTTTACTTATGTTTGTTCCATGTACGTGTGCCGCATATTCACACTGTGCTGCCGAATAAAGCTAAGCGTCAACAATGTTTCAGGTCTGTGTGATCACAGAAGCACTGAAGAATGGAGGCTGGCCTCTCGGAGGAATCTGCTTCAACCCACAACAAGTACGTATTAACTACGTGTAACTGACAATATGCAAGCATGAGGGCGAGAGGAAAGAATCACTCATGGAGATATTAGATATTATGTACAGGCTAGTGTAACTTTCATTTCAGAGGTAGCAAACATACTTGGATGATATACGATGTTGCGTTGAGGAGCGCGGACAGTAACTGGATTTTCATGTACCTGTAAATTGAATTAACGTTTGATAAGCAGCCGATGTAGACAGTCCCCCTCATTAGTCTACGAATGATCAGCATGTTCAACCATCACATGTTCTTGTCTCTCTTCAAAGTTGTCCCTGAGCTATTTTCATTTCTCTGGCTATAGTGGTCAAGGACACACCACATTTTACACTGCAGAAGTCATTAAACCTGGACTGAAGTTGAAATTAGGTGGCGGCCGTGGCATGAAAGCCATGCAGTCATCACTATGCAATTAGGCATTAAGCCTCTCGCACACACATGCCACAAGCATGCACACGCACGCGGGTGCACTACAGGATACAAAGCATAATTATTCGCAACTGCAACTTTCTGCTCCTGAGCAGACTTTTTGTGTCTGGGGCCACCATTCCGCCATGCAACCCGCCAATGTTTTTCAAACAACTTCTTACTTTCAACTTTATTAAACCCCGAGGGGATTCTCTTTACACATGAGAGATGTAGGCGTGAAGGGGGCTGTAACTGTGTTACAAAGCAGAAGGGGTTCAGTTGCCTTCCCCGTAAAAAAAAAAAAATCCCGCGTCCAGTTTTTACAAATTAAGGCTGGTCTCCAAGGCAACAGAATGACCTGCTGCCCGGACTTGATAACATAAACCCCAAATCCACATGCAATGAATGACAAGAGAGACAGAAGAAAGTAAAATGAATCAAAACACAATCAGAAATCTACATTTCAAAATAAGGGGTTATAATCAGTAACTTACTGGATAGCAGGAAAGTGCAGAGCACCAGGACGATAGCCGTGAGGTTCATCCTCCACATGGTCAGAGCGGGGCGGGAGTGTGCGCTGGAGGTGGTGTGCTGAGTGAATGAAGGGGCAGGGTGATGTGCATTTGCTGTGAGGCCTGAGTAAGCGGGACGGACAAGCAGGATAAAGTCTGCCTTGTGCTGTCGCTCTTTATATGCCCTCCTCTCTCTCTTTCCCCGAGCGTGCGCTCTGTCCACACCCCTAGTCGGTTGGGCTGTTTCCCCTCAGTTCAACCGTCCCTGCTTCCGCTCATCATCTCCAGTCAGTGAGCCCGTGAGATATAGAGTATGTGTCCCAGCTGAGCTTCCTCTGTGGTGAACAGACATGAATTAGGATTGGTCAGAACCTCAAAAATATTTCATTACAAACAGAACATCCCCAGTGGTCCATTTGTAGAACAATAGTGATAAAGTGGTCGATTCTAGCAGCCAGACAACCATAGTTTATAATGCATCAGCAATGTATTCACAGCGCAAAATTGTGGCCGCCTTCATCATTGAAGTTGCCCATCCCTGCTCGAGAATCTGAGGACTTCTTTTTAGCTCTCGGAGGTATGAAAAGACCTGCGTGTTGCGACCATAGACATTGGTGACTGACTGACGGTACCACTACGTCTGCAAGATAGGTGCTAAACCATGTAAGCTTTTACGAGTTAGTAATAATCAACATAGTTTTTTCAGGCATAAACGGCAATCAAATCAAAAATGTTCTTTCCAATAATATGTTTTATGCGCCTCCACACGGCATTTTGATTACGTAATATTGCGTTTGTGGAATATGAGTTAATCAGCCAAATCCACTTGTTTTTTTTGTCATCTCATTTTGCCACTTGCTGTCGACTGAAAATGACATCATAGTTACTCAAGGCTCATGCAACGACCAATCATGGCTCACCTGTTTTCTGAAGCTGAACAATGATAGGTTGTTAAGAAGCAAAAAAGTTACATGACATCGACGGTACATTTAATTTCTTGCTTTCTAAATAAATTGTCCCCAAAAAGTAAACATCATGTTGCGTGTAGAATGTCGACGAAAACTATGTACTGTATTTTCCGGACTACAAGCCACTACTTTTTTCCTAGGTTTTGAACCATGCGGCTTATATAAAGGTGCGGCTATTTTGTGGATTTTTCTTCCCGCCTTTGGGACGCTCTAACCAGAATTACAATACAATACAATACAATTACAATTAACAGGATGTGACTGCAGGTGGAGGAGTTCAACAGGCGAGAGCGCTATGCACTAGGTTATGAATTAGGTGGTATGCGGAATTTAACTGACAAACTGGAGTGGCAGCGGGCAATGAAATGAAGATAAGTATCTTTTATTGGCTTTGTTACGTTTTAATTTATCAAGTTGCTGAACAGTGCAAAGGCACTGTTAGGAAAGAATCTGTTCAGGTACATACATGTACATTTACAGGTCAAAATTGTTCTGTAAATGCAGTAAATATCTACTTTTTCAGCATAGACAGGTGCGGCTTATATAAAGGTGTGGCTTATACATGTTTTTTTCATTATTTATTTATTTATTTTTTAATAGAGTGGGTGCGGCTTATATGAAGGTGTGGCTTGCAGTCCGGAAAATAGGGTATTCCATTTTGGAATAATAAAATCAGTAAAAAAGTAAATTGTCCTTTTTTAGATACCTTTTTCTGTACTTGGTGTTGTCAGCTTTGTTCGTCTAGTGCCAGCTGTGTCGGTTCCTTCCTTTCCCTGGTGTCTTCCCTATCTCTGTTGTGAAGAGATGGGAAATTCAGGTACAGAAAGTAAAAACCCTGCCACAGTTTATCTTGAGCCACAGGTGCTTCTAGTCAACTGAGCTCGTTTACCTACCAGTTGAGAAGAAGCACCTGTGGCTAAAGCTAAACTGTGGCAGGGTTTTTACTCTATGGACCTGGATTTCCCATCTCTGCTCTTGTCCTGTAATTAGTCAGTGTACATTCAAGTCACCAGTCTTTGTTCATTCCTTGTTGGGTTCTCGTCAGTTGCGGTGTGGTATGTACAACTAGTATACGTTTGTTCTGCTCCTGAGTTTTTATTTTCACTTAGTTGTGACCATCAGAAATTCTTTGTTTTCAAGTTACATTGCCTCCAGTTGTTGTTGTTGTTGTAAACGTAAAAGTTCTTCCCACCTAGTCTCCTGGCTTTTTTCCTTCACCACACCATGAATCCTGAAAAAAACTGCTACAACTCTAATAGTTACCAAACATGTCGTTTTTGGGTGGCAACACGTTAGCGTTAGTTGGCTAGATACAGAGCTTGCTCACATCACAGGTATGCAAACCCTGCATAAAATGACTTGGGGCCAATGAAAATCTCAGCAAATGTCGTCATTGGACTGAGTCTTCCAATGCAACAAGACAGCAATCTTTGAACACACCCCAAAGTCCATTTTGTTGCAAGGCTTCATCTTAAATATCAAAACTTGAAATAACGTAACAAAAAGCTTAGGACTCATAAGTAAGAAGGAGCTTAAAAAATTTTTTTTTTAAATTAAAAAAAAGCTTCTTATTGGTTAACAGGAAATGCTTCCTGTGTAGTGTACACGGCTAAGAAGCCTGCAGGTCATGTAGCCACACACAACACTCGCCTTCGATTTGTGAGTCCCAAGTTGGATGAGTAACATCCTATGATGAGTCACCTGGTGAGTGTTACAAGCACTGTACATGGTACATACTGTACACACTTTGCTAATGCAGGTACACAAACAAAGCACGGGGTTTATAGCATGGTTGCATCATATCAGCAGAATGTGACAAAAGTTAACGTGTGGTGTGTTGCAGGCATAGGGTGCTGGGTGTTCACCATTCATGTTCACACAGATGTGCTCCCAATATTCTGGCAGACCACATCTGGAAGCACTGCAAGTATTTTTTTTAGGAACTGCCTAGAGTCTAACAAAGCTAACATATGAGTCACATTAAGGTGACCAACCAAACTCCGATTTAAACACTTCATGCGCGGTTGGAAAAGGTTTACATTTTACTAAAACATTAATACAACCTGACTTGTTACTTCAATTATGACACTTCACTGATGTGCTTTGCTGAGAACAGTGAGTGTATACAAAGATAATTACTTTCAGGGTTTCCTTGTGGATGCGGTTTCTTCTCTGCAGTTCCAATGCAAACAACTCATTGTAGTTTTAAATAAAAAATATGTTTGACTGCATCTTCTCCTGACAATAATTTCAGTTAACAAATAGGACTTATGCTTAGGTTTTAAATGAGAGGTGACTTGAAAAACACAACGCATGCAAAGTATGGATTTAGGGAGGAACACATTCAGCCAAACATGGACTTTCTAAGAATGAGAATGGTCAAACTTACATTATGGCCATGTAAATGGAATCAATTGCACACTGAAAAAAAAATACTGTGCATCAGTTATTCAATTTTATTTCGTCAAGTGGTTGCACGAAATAAAATCATCTGAATCCAGATGGATATACCGGTACTTTAAAAATGTATCTGAATACAGATGATTTTATTTTGTGCAACCACTTGACAAAATAGAATTGAGTAAATTCAACCATCATTTTTTTCAGTGCACATGAAATCTGTATTGTAGCAGCGTCAGAAGTACAGACGTTACTAGTTTAACTACATTTCTCAGTAGCCCAGTCGTAACATTGCTGTTTTCAACATCAAATACCGTTTAGTAGTGAAACTACTTTTGTGATCACTTCATGTGATCACTGAAAAAAGTTTTTGTTAAATTTACACACTTTTATTGCGTCAAGGGGTTGTGGGAAATATATTCATCTGGATCCAGATACATTTTTTAAGTAGACTATACATCAACTGAAAAATGCATCTGGAGCTAGATGATTTTATTTTGTGTAACCACCTGACGAAATGTATCCAACCATCCATTATCTATACCACTTATCCTCACAAGGGTCGCGGGCGTGCTGGAGCCTATCCCAGCAGTCTTCGGGCAGTAGGCGGACATGCTAACCAGTTGACCACCGTGATGCCGTGACGAAATTTAATCGAGTAAATTCAACCCACCATTTTTTTTCAGTGTAGCGTCCACAGAACCTACGATTCCCCTGGCAGTTCTACACCTTAAACGCATTATTTCCATTTGAGGTCACATGCCTTTTGTACCACATGTCTCGATGGTGTATAAAAAGATGCCCGGTGCAGGATGAAAAGCGCATAACTGGAGAAATGTGGCAGGAATCTCAACCCATGGCCATACCTTAACAAATTCATGTTATTGATCGAGTCCCCAGAGAACAGGCACTCATTCTGGTGTTTACGGTGCAACCCCAAATGGAAGCAATGTTAACATCCAAGATGATCAACACAAATTTAAGGACACGCAATAGGTATTTCACAAAGTTAACGCAACAATAGCCAGCTATGCTAGCATCACAACTCAATCAACAAACATCAACACCTGATAGCTCTAGCTAGCAACATGTTTGTTGGCAGCATTTATTTTTCACAGAAATAATAAATATTTAAGAGTAGTAATCAATGTTCCCTCAAATTTTCCACGTGTCTGAGCATTCCCACGAATTCCCTGAGCATTCCTTTGGACCACAGTGAGCAACACCAGCACACGGCGGCCAAGCCAGTATCACGCCTGTCCCAAACCTGCGATCATAACAAATTACATGATGTAGGTACGTCAGAAAAAATTCACCTATATACCTATATATCAAAATAGAACATATGATTGAACACACCTATATATCAAAATAGAATATTTCATTGAATACTGTAGATATTTGTGAGGCAAATAAAATCAGCCGTAGTTTGTTACTTTTACTTTAGCACACAGGTCATTTGAAGCATAATTAATTAAGTCTCAATACAATCTGTATCAATATTGTCACGCACTGTCCCCTCATAAATAATGGAAAACATGCCATTTAATAAATCAGTGGTGGGCGTGTCGCCTGCAGCGTCTCGTCAGTAGTGAGTGTGTGTGAGTAAATGTATGCTTCAAACTATAGTAGAGCATCTGAGTGTGCACCCTCGGTCAGCTACTGAAACTTTAAGGGAAGAGGGAATAGTGTGGTGTCGTGATTGTAAATTAAACTGCAGTGGAATTAAAGGAATGGTTGTAGAAATGTAATGTGTGACAGCGTCACCGTGTGCGCTGAGAGCAGTGCGCGAATTGCGCACGCGGGCAGCTTAGAGGGAACATTGGTAGTAATAGTTTTCGACATATTACTTCTGTAAATTTTAAAGTTTTGTATTATTTCTTGATTTACGGTAATTAAAAGTATTTACTACGGTGACATCCAATTTTAGATTTTATGGCGTTTGACTGTTGCTATTTAACTTTTTTTCTCTGTAATTTCTATGAATTTTTTTTCCAGTGTACGAAAACTTTGAACACTACAACAAAAGCATAGCAAAGCTGTTTTTGTGTCATGCTAGCAGACCTCAAAGTGTTTTGTGCAGCCAGTGTTCCACACCCCAGGGAAAGCTGTGTGCGTGGGAGCATTGGCGGTACCAGATTGGATGGCGCCAAACTAAGTGAGGTCTTAATTTTATTTGAAGAGAGTTGCTGTTGTTGTTGTCCAAAATACTTTATAACGCCTTCAAGAAAAGAGCAGAGAGCTTCATGGAAGTGAACAACTGTGTTTGCGAATTAATACACTGAGATGTGTATGGAATAATGAACAGCCATTTGCAGTAAAAAAAAATCCAATGCAGTGTTAATATTTTGTTTTATGTTACATTTAGCCTCTACCAGAAAATTCTAGGGGCTATATGTAGTTACCTTCTATCCCAAACACAAATTAGTACCAGTATGGACAGACCATGCTGACAGTGATTGCAATTGAGGATGGTCTAAATGTTAGCATTGGACAGCGAGTGCAAAAGCGCTATATAACTGACAGCCCATTTACCATTTACCATGATTCTGTTAATAGGAGAAATGATCGTTGTCAGAACAGGACTAACGTCTTGCAGCACGGTTAATAATGGAATGGTGTAAACAAATTCAAACAGATACTGTACATAGTGTTTTGTCTCACTGGTCGAAGTTGGTCAATGGAAACACTAACAGAAACCACCCACATGATAGTCGGACCGGCCTATAGGCAATGACTATTTGGTCCAGCCATAGTGATATCCTATAAATAGATTAAGAAGGAAAACCTTGACTTGCATTCACTCACAAGGAGCAATTTGAGCGGGATGATCTTATTAACTCCCTCCTCCTTTTATATGCCAGGGTCACAGATCACATTCTTAACCACCCGGTTATTGCTACCCATCACATCTTAAAGTTTAAAGATGTTTAGTCAAATAATCTGAAAAAGTGTTGAAGATGGAGAAACTTACTAATCGTCCACAATTTTAAAACTTGTCAGAACCTATTTATGTAAAAGGAAGTTGTTGGGTTTTTTTTTAGTGAGAAGATTTTGAACATAATCCTATCAGTAATTCCTTCTGGTCCAGTGTCACAATGACAAACCTGTTGGGATATTATCATGCATGCTCTCTTTCATTCACCATAATGTGGTGACAAGTCTCGATGAGCGATGTGACTTTTTCCAGCATGGGTATCAGTAACCATTTGACTGAAGGGGAGACAAGGAAGTTTGATGCATTTCTACACGAGGTCCTCCCCACCCTCATCATCCTGTTGACTTACCCATCGATCACCACTCCCGCATCCAGTTCCTCTTCTGTTTCCTGCTTTTCTCCTCCAGCAAGACACATCTACGCAGACAGCCCCTGCTATGACCCCCAACCTCCTGGAAGGCAAACATGGAAATGTATTTGTTGACCTTGTTGCTGGTGAGGTGGCTATGCGCATTTGTTACGTGAAACCATGAGAATGAAACAAACCTGTTCCAGTGTCACACCGTGGTCGCGCTCTGAAACCTGAGCGAGGTGTGGGGAAAGAGCTGCTGTTGAATACTTATCCACGTCACGTGTGCGGGAAAATGAATGAATATCAAAAACCTGATTACATTAATCATCCTGTTATGTTTACTTATTACATTTCCCAGTCAAAATGAGCCATCTGCTTTGCTGATTGGTAGCGCTTGTTGACTTGAATGAATGCATTCGGTTTCATAAGGGGGAAAAATTAACCCTTTTAAAAAAAAATATATATATATATATTTCATAAATATACTTAAAAACTACTGGAGGTTGGGCGAGCGGGCCTGCACCCATGCGGCTCAGCCCGAAAAGGCAACGTGGGTCCCCCTTCCTGTGGGCTCACCACCTGTGCAGGGCCAAAGGGGTGGCAGGGACCTTGGCAGTTGCCGGGAGTAAGTCGGATCCGTTTCCAGTGAGGGTTTGACTCTACCAAGGCTGCTCTTTGTCACAGATTCTGTTCCTAACTTTTAGGGACAGAATTTCTAGATGCAGCGTTGAGGGTTTGGTGGCCTCAATGTTGCATCTCTGCTCTTTACAGATGGTGTGGGACTGTTTGCTTCTTCAAGCTGCGATCTCCAACTCTCACTGGAGCAGTTCGCAGCCGAGTGTGAAGCGGTTGGGATGAAAATCAGCACCTCCAAATCTGAAACCATGGTCCTCAGTCGGAAAAGGGTGGAGTGCACACCAGGTCGAGGATGAGGTTCTGCCCCAAGTGGAGAAGTTCAAGTATCTTGGTGTCTTGTTCACGAGTGAGGGCAGGGAGGGACTCGGAGTCGAGGCATTCTGTCCATGGGACGGAATATCCAGCTCTGATGATTAGGAAGCCTTGGACGCCTCCCTGGTGAGGTGTTTCGGGCATGTGCCACCGATAGGAGGTCCAGAGGACAACCCAGGACACGCTGGAGGGACTGGAGAGTCTCCCGGCTGGCCTGGGAACGCCTTGGGATCCCTCCTGAAGAGCTGGGGAGAGGGAAGTCTATGGGCTTCCCCGCTGAAGCTGCTGCCTCCGCAACTCGACCTCGGATAAGTGGCAGATATTGGATGGATGGATGGATGGATGGACTTAAAAACTAGGGCTGTCACTATCAAATATCATGACGCAAGAGAGACTGATGTTGTACTCACCAACTTTTGGTTCAGTCATTGTTTTCCAAAGTAAAAGCCGATGTTTGCAAACGTCTTATTCTGATGAAACCCAAAAGATCAGTCTGCTTTCACAAAGAACTGCAGAAATCAGAGAATGTTTTGTGTTGAGAGGCTGAAATCAGAGGATTCGGACAATTTTAAGTCAAACTCTAAACAATTACTTGATTATTGAAATAGCTGTCGATTAATTTCATAATAGATTAGTTGTCTATTAAGCAATAATTTTGACACATCTACTTAAAACGTTTTACCCATGGCACAAAATACTGTAGCACCTTTTCCTTTCCCAACCAAAAATGGCAAATTCACTACAGTGAGGACAAAAAGGTCAATTTTCACATCAACCACATATAACACAACTCATTACATTCAATTTTATTAATAAAAAGTAATACTTGTTTTTAAACAGCAGAAAATGAAGACACTTTTGTAGGTGCTGTTCCCTCCAACTCCTTGTCAATATGGTTTCTACTTATTTTCTATCTTGCTGGTCATCCTGCTGACAGCCAACATCTGTTCTCAAGTGGGGGAAGACCTGAACACATTCCCATTATTGAAGAGGAAAGCAAGAACCTCACCGGGTCCTCTTCTTCAACACCGGATTGTTCCAAGTCTATTCATCTGGAATATTCAGTTTTCTTGGCTTCTGACATTTCCTCCTCTCAAGCAACACTGACAATTTCATGGATTCTTTTCTTTCAAAATCAGCAGTGTCATTATTGGATATACACATGTACAAAATTGTCGGTACCCCTCTGCTAATGAAAGAAAAAAAACACAGTGGTCACAGAAATAGCTTAATCCGACAAAAGGGAACAATAAATAAATATTTTGTGAAAATTAGCCAATGAAAGTCAAACTGCTTTTGATTTGTGGTTCAACTCATAATTACTTACAAAAACAAACTCATGAAACAGACCTGGACAAAAATGATGGTGTCTTTAACGTAATATTTTGTTGCACCACCTTTTCAGGCAATCACTGCAATCAAACGTTTTTTCAAGTTTGAAGGGGGCTTTCTCCAGCCAGATGGCATGTTTCAGCTCCTGGCACAGATGTTCAATAGGATTTAGATCAGGGCTCATAGAAGGCCACTTCAGAATTGTCCAATGTTTTTGCTCTTAGCTGCATGTTTTGGGTCATTATCCTGTTGCAAGACCCATAACCTGTGACCGAGACCAAGCTTTCTGAAACTGGGCAGCACATTTGATTGTTTTGAGATTTCAGTGTACAACGCACAGATTCAAAACACTGTGCCAGATGAAGCAAAACAGACCCACAACATAAAGCCTCCTCCATGTTTCACAGTAGGGACAGTGTTCTTTTCGTTCGATGCTTCATTTTTGCATCTGTGAATACAGAGCTGATGTGACTTGCCAAAAAGTTCTCGTTTTGTCTCATGTCTCCTTAGGACATTCTTCCAAAAGCTTTATGGCTTGTCAACATGCATTTGGCAAATTCCAGTCTCGCTTTTTTTATGATTTATTTTCAACAGTGGTGTCCTCCTTGTCAACTCCCATGAGGTCCACTTTGGCTCAAACAAAAGCGGATGGTGCGATGTGACGATGTACCTTGACGTCAGAATTCACCTTTCATTATTGTATTTTTTTTAATGTTTTTTGAACCACAATTCAAAAGCAATGTCTGATTATCAATGGTTAATTTCCACTAAATTTTTTATTTATTCTGACTTTTGTCAGATTGAAGTTATTTCGGTGTCAAATTTTTCTTTCATTAAAAAAGGGGGTACCAACAATTTTGTCCACCTGTTTATCTGTACGTATAACAAGGATTGTATTTGCTTTTTCCTTATGATTTGAGTTGGAATCTGTATTTCTTTGTTTACATCATAAGTAAATAGTGAGGACAATGGTTAAAAGTAGCAAAAATAGTTCAGACAAAAACTTGTGCATGCATGAATATAACCTTTTGAAGAGGACTGCTTTGCGCTGTCAAATATGTGATGGGGAAAAAAAGGGAGGGAAAAAAGGGACGGAAAAATAGTCTTCACAAACACCCTCTTTTATTGACTCCTAGACATTTTTCTAAAATGCAGAGAGCAACACCCAAATGTCCTTTTCCCTATCCTCAGAGATGGTCCCTCCTTAAGGGAGACAATACTGCATATAAAACATCCTGTCTGACAAAGAACACAAAATATCACAAAAGTCACATAAAATTATTTTGGAGTGCTCACACAAATTGGTTCCGATTGGTTGGAGGTTACACATGTTGAAGTGATTCAATCTCAAGGATGAAATGGCTGTAAAGCATTTGGGGTCTCAAGAATTCTCAACCACAATCCACAGATGTTTGAAATCCCTTTCGCTGATTTCATCACAGGCCAACATGTATTGATGCTGACATGCAGAGGATCAGACCCGGCAAGTTGGAACTATTCAGGGAAAGTAATTGTGACGTATTTGTACATCAGGGGTACAAATTAAAATGAAGATTTGTTGCTAAATTGTCTAATGTACAAATCCAAGTATTACATATCTGTGTGAGTATATTCTCATGGATGGTTGTGGTTTGTACCTCGAAAACTTCTCTCCATGCTTATTCTTTACAGTAATATAAAATAAACGCATGAACACTAGATGGCGATGTAAGGCCAGGATTTTCAAACGTCCTAGTTCATGTCTCAATGGAAAAGTTGTCTGTGACACAACTCTGCCCCCGTGTGACAAAGAACGAGCTGTGGTAAATTGGTGAAATGAGAAACACAAAGCTTTAAGCGTATTTAGTACACATAAAAAAACATATTAAAAAAAAAAAATCACACAAATCTTCCCAAGCAGTACACAGTCAGTGAAATTAAAAAGCAATGTAATTCCACATAAATAAAAAAAACTATCATCTAAAAATCACAAACAATGTTTAATAAGGTAATAAACTAAATATTGTGCAGGTGGATGGAAAATAAAAGAACTCATGAAAACATAGTACAGCACTCAAATGCGATCACATTGTATGTGTCCCATTATTCATGCATATAAAAGTCATGCTTAAAAGGGAAGCCAACCCAAACTTTTTCTTTAAGAATATGTTCTATGCAAGCCCACTAGTTGAAACAAGGCAATCCGATAAATATTGCGTTTGTGGAATAAGCAAAGCTGGGCACTTGACCCTTTTTTGCCGGTCCGGCCGCGACCCTCCACCCTTGACCTGGGTAACCTTCCGGCCGCGACCCCCCGGCCTTATTCATAAAAATGATCACCCCCCCCGCCCCGTTCCGCCCTCCGGCCCAAAAAAAAAACCTAGTGTCCGTGATTGACGCTGCCGTGGGAGGGATGCTAACGGCAGAGGCTTTTTAAGGATCATTAGCTGGCTAATTTACTATTCCAACCCGCTGTGGACACGCTTCAAAATGCGCCACTAGTACTTTACTACTTACCCAACTGTGTGTGATTACTTCCATTGCGAGCCCCGGGGTTGGTTTTGTCGTACTGTATAATTATTTGGGTCCAACAGACGGCCAGAAGTCGCATTCAACAAGTTATTTATTTTCTACACTTCCCTTCGTTCACGGCCTTCAAAATAAAAGCATGCCAGCAAACCACTATACCATGCAGGTTTGCTACGGCGTATTTCCGGAAGTAGGGAAGACGAGACAGAAGAAGTGTATGAACTCCACCTTGATGTGCCAGCGTCATCCTTGAGTGCTGCGCGTAGCTTGACTATACTCGTGGACACAAGCTGTTTTGAAACAGTTAAGTTCCAAGTTGGGGGGCGTCGCTTCAAAAAGACAGCGACAACAATGGACATCGTCCCTGCTACAACCACAAATAGACCGAGATGACTAGGCTATGCATTTAATTTTATTGCCAAACGAGTTTGCTTTTGCAGCAGCAACGAGCTGCATCCTCTCTCTCCCCCTCTCATGTGACATAATGGACCGATCAGAGCAGCAACAATTCCTGACGGGTGCGTGGCATGCATTGCAGACCCGTCGGCAACAGCACAATGCGTCGGTCACGTGAATCAATGAGGCAGTTGTCGCTCTCGCCGTTGCGGGAGTAGAAAGAAGCCTAAAAAGAAGCCTTTCACTGAGTAGGCTGAGATTAAATTTGGCCGCCTCGCGACCACGTCAAACGCATGAGGGCCGATTAGTGGGCCGGACTAAAATCCACTTCCGGCCATGCTTAGTCCATCTATTTTTTAAAAATTTGTCACACAACGCCCGCCCCGCCCCAAAAATGGACTGCCCAGCTGAGCAGTTGTGATGCAATTTTCAGTTGACAGAAATGACAAAATGGCATTTCAACCAGTGGGCCTGCTGGGAGCATATTATTGAAAAAAATATGTTTGGGTTGATTTTCCCTTTTAACATTACAGTTTATTCTGCTGGCTCATATTTCAGCGATAAAATGTACACGAGAAGCATTGTGGGCAGATTGCACCTTCACTTGGGAACCAGCCCACGGGCTTGTGGGTAAATTGGAGATGTAAGATTGTGAGGGCTGCAAGAAGCAGTGCGAGTGTTCGACTGCTTGCTTGTTCTTGACCGACTGAAGGACAAGAGGAATGAAAAAAAAAAAAAATGAATTAACTCACATGACCAAGCCAGACCAGTAGGTACTTTTCCCAAATGAGCATATTTGAATAAAATGGCATAAAGGTGAGTGTGTTTCTCTGACCTACCCAGACTTTGTTTTCCTGATGCTTCCACTTGCACTGTTGACTGGTGAAAGGCTACTATTAAATCCTGACGCATCCACCTCAACATCCTCCTCATCCTTAAGCGCATCCTTCAGAGCTGCCACCACCTTTGGAGCGATTACTGGCTGCTGATAGTTTTTGGTAGTACGAGACGGGAGATCCATTTCGAGCAACAGGATGTTTTCAGCCTGACAGAATTGACAAAGACAAAGCAGGGACATGATGTGCAAATTATAAAGAGTAAAATATTCAACTCATCAAGAGGACACAAATGCAGAGTGTGAAAATGTCAAGAAGTCTTGCTGACAAAGAGAAATCTTAACAATTTCTTCTAAAGACAATTTTTATATTTGAGGTCAATCATTTGAAAATGGCTGGCAGCAGAGCATTTACAAGAGACATACTGTACATATACTGTACTTACTTGACCTTAGCTACCCTGACCCCGCGGGTCTGCTATCACTTGTAACATTGTCACCTTAATAACTAGAGTTGGCAGAGTACTGTACCGAACATGAACATAAAGGAATTTGAACATTCTCCTCAGTCAGTCACAATGGCTGTCTTGCATTAGATTTTCAAAACAGTGATGGTCATCTCTTAGGAGACTCATTACAAAACACTTGAAGAACAAACAGCTTTTCATGCTTTTGCAGTAATGTTAAAACAGTGAATAGGGATCACTTTGTTCAGTTCAATCTAAAAATTAAAGGTTGACAGTTTGAAAGTTACTACTTCAAATGTCAAAATGTGCAGTTTCATTTTCATTGCCATTTAGTTTGAGGTGAGTTTCATGTGTAAAAAAACTGAGAGAGAGCATTGGGAGATTGAAATGCAGTTACTTTGTATCGCATGTCAAGGCTGAGCATCATGGCCATACGAGCATGGTGACTGAGAGGTCTTCTGAATCCGACGGCAGACTGAGGCCTGTTCATCATCCGAGGATCACTGAACACAAATGTGTATGAAGCTATAAACTAAACAGTAGATTCACCATTGTAGATAAAGTGGAGACTGTGTATTGCATCATGGATGAAATGTGCTGTTCTAGTTGTTTAAAGGGAAATTCAATCCAAGCATGTTTTTTTCAAGAATATGTTCCCAGCAGGCCCACTAGTTGAAACACAGCATTCTGATTAATATTGTGTTCGTGGAATATGAGTTAACAGCAAAATCCACCCCTTTTTAGCCATCTCAGGGGGCAGCCATTTTGTCACGGCTGACCTGTTTTCTAAAGCTGAGCTGTGATTGTTCGTTACCTGAGTCCTGGGTAGTTGTGATGTCATTTTCAGTCGACAGAAGTGACAAAATGGCCGCGCCCAGCAAAGGCTACAAACGGGTGGATTAACTCTTATTCCCAGAGCTGGGCAGTCCGTCCCTGGGTCGGACCGGTCGGACCCTTTGGCCCCGCCGGATGGCCATTTTTGGGTCGGGGTGGTGGTGTGTGACAGTGTGACAAGTGACAAAATGGCCGTCCGCAGGGATGGCTAAAAACGGATTGATTAAAACTCTTATTCCACAAACGCAATATTTATCAGAATGCCTTGTTTCAACTAGTGGGCTTGCATAGAACATATTCTTGAAAAAAATGTTTCAGTTGACCCCCTCTTTAACTGCAATATAATATTAAATGTGCTGAGCAGTCAGAGTGAAAACTAGAATGTGCAATGAAGTTGATCAAATGTAAGGAAAAAAAATATTTAATTCAGGTCCCTTCAACGCATTTGTCCACCTCAGCCTAGAGAGAAAAGCACATCCCTCCAGCTGTTGAATTATTTCAATGAAAATCCCAAGCGAGCGAGTTTGCTTCCTGATCAACAAGCAAAGCAATCATTTGTATACGACTAAATGACTAATGGACGATTAAGTGTGAGACAACTCATATTGAACTTACTGCTCAATACGTGTGTTGGGCCTCATCTTCCAGTATTCATCCTCTTCGTCAAAATAAGCTCTGTTGACTATTTTGTTCTTGTCTTCCAAAGGAATAAAATTATCAATCATTTGCGACCTGCAAGGAAAAACAATCGGGACCATAAGAAATCCGGCGGGGGGGTCTGAGGGGGTTTACACTGCAACATCGTCATGCTTCATGTAACATCATGCATGTACACGGAATGTAATATGATCACAATAATGAGTTTCTGGGTTACACTGCCAAGAAGCAACTTGACATCAGATACAGGGACAAAGTAGAGGTCAAAATACTTGAGTTTTAGATCCCTGGTAAGTTCATTCTGGGTCTGTTCCAGCTGCTGCCGTGCACTGATGTGAGCCTCCTGGATGTCGTGGATTTCTGCCTTCACAGCCTCCAGTTTGGCAAACAACTGAAGGGCAAAGAAGAAAGCAGGATTGTGAAAAATTCCACGTCTTTCAGAAACAAGCAAGTCATTTTGAAGTCTGGCCTGGCATCATGCTAACACAGAAGTAGCACCTTAGCGATGATTCGGCATTCACCTTTTTCACTTTCTTGGTTTTAATGTCAACTTCCTGCTGCAAAGAAGTGTAGGTCTCCTTTAGCTCCAGATTCTCCTCGTCTCGACTCTCCATCTGTTGTCGCATCTCTCGCTCTTTCCATTTCTGGAAACACAATCGGGTTGTGTTGTTACCTCAGGCTCAACGAGTCGTGTTCACGGGATAAACAAATAAGCCAGTGAGTATTTTTGCAACAGTATGCATGCAATGCACTAGTTATCCGCTGATAAAAGACGCTCCGGTACATTTCAAGCCAAAACCTCTGAACCGGGATGATGCGGCGTAGGAAGAATAACTGCTGAAACTTCAACTTGTAAATGCAAAGTATTCATTGGCACCTGTTCATCAATTTCTTGTCTTTTCAACTCCAGCATCCTCTGCTGCTCGTTTGTATGATCCACAATGTTCTTCCCCCCAACGAGGAGTTTACTCTCCATTGTCTGCAGGACAAAAAGGTGCTTTACTTACATAGCGGTTTAAGGGTGTTCAATACATTAAAAGTGGTCGATTTTCATGTAGAGATTTACATGTGAACGATTTTTATAATTGAGGGGTGGAGAGGTCGGGATGTTTCTTGCATGTTGCTATGGATAAGAGGTGTGTTTTTGTGTGTGTGTGTGTTTTTTTTTTGCTTGATACAGGTAGAGAGAAGGCAGGGTGCAGATATTTCTGTTGACCCCAAGTTTTTACCATCCTTTTGAACAACACTGCATCTTTGTTTTGATTTATTTTACAGCCGGAAGTATAGTTCAATGAAGAGTCAAATAAACACCAACAAACTGCAGTAATGGCTTCAGGCTTCCATCTTGGATTCAGTGTGTCAGACAGAACCCTGCTTTTCCAATGTCAGTGACTAATTGAGTTTTCTGAGAGTCACGCAATATTGTCAACAGAAATATCTGCACCCTGCGCTCACTCCCTGTACCAAGCAAACAAAAACATTTCCAGGTAGACACAGGTGGTATGAATTAGGCAATCACTCCACCCCAGTGACACACCTGAAAACACTTAGCTCCGCCCACACACAAAGACACACCTCTTATCCATAGTAACATGCAAGAAACATCCCTGCCTCTACAAGGGGAATTAAGAATAAAGTATGACTTTCTGACGCAGTCAACAGAAACGCCATGACAATAATAGTAGCGGGCCAACATTTACCTTAATTTTGGTTGCAAGCAGCTCTCCCTCCTTCTGCTCCCTTTTCAGGTCAGCCATTTTCTTCTCCTTCTCTTGAAGGAGTTGAACTTTCTCCTCAGCCACTAGGCTGTGGTCCTCCATGATAGCTTTCCTCTCTCTCTCCAGCATCTCTTGCTGTTCCTTCCAATAATCCCCTTTGTTGTCCTCATCCTCCTCATCATCTGCATTCTCCTCTTCTTGTTCCTCGCCATTGCTGCAATCGCCAGCACTCCTGTGTTGCTTCCTGTTTTTCTTTCCTGTACGCTTCTCCAGCTGTGCCTTCAGTCTCGCAATCTCTTCCTGAAACTTCCTGAGTTGGGCGTCTTTGGGGTCCTCGTTGATGCATGGTGTATTCTTGATATTCTTCGCTCTGCTGGAGTAGTGCAGTGTTGTTAAAGTCTCTTCCACGTTGTAAGATGCCGGGCCAATGTTAGCGACCATGACGGTGCGAGCGTTGCCTCCAAGAGAGTCCTGCAAAAGGCGGGTCAATTTGGAATCTCTGTAAGGGATGTGGCTGCTTTTGCCATCGACAAGAGCTGATATGACGTTCCCTAAAGCAGAAAGCGACAGGTTGATTTTCGTAGCTTCTTTCAGCCTCTCGCCCTGAGCCCCAGTTTTCGTCTGCCTTTCACTACCGGCTAAATCCACCAGATTGAGTTTGCCAACTCGGATGTGGTTCTCCCCATCTAGCCCCAGTTCACTGCATTCTACAGTGATTACAAAGATGGCATGAGAACGGGAGCTGTGTTCATTCATGTTGGTGGAGCCCACAGAGCGATTCTGATTGCCCACATTCATGACATTTTCAATCTCCTCTCTACTCCTGGTGACAAATGACGACAGATTTTTTACATAAACACCCGTGTCCGGCCTCTCTCTCAGCTCAAGTTGCCGTGATTGGTCCTTGGAGAGTAAATCTCTGATCTCCTCTTGATAAATCTCCAGATATGATGCTCGCACAAGGTACTGCTGATTCTGAGATCTTGAAATGTGAGTGAAGATTTGGTCAAATGAGTTGGGGATAACTCCTCTCCTTTCTGGATCATTTCTTGTACCCTCCATGGTGTATGTCTTCCCCGTGCCTGTTTGTCCATATGCAAAGATGGTTCCATTAAATCCTTGTAGAACTGAATCTACAAGGGGCCTAAAAGTTTCATCATACAAATCTAGTTGCTTTGACTTCCAGTTGTAGACCGAATCAAAGGTAAACACTTTTGAGGACTTGGAAGATGAAGATTCTCGAGGGTTCCTGACTATAATTTGTCCCAATTTGACATCAACTGAGACCACACTCTCAAATGTGGCTGCCCTTTCTTTGTCATTCATAGGACGACAACGCACCACTACTTTTATAGACTCCGTGTTACTGGACATTTTGAATGGAGAGGATGGTCAAGACGTGCAGGTTAGCAAGCTGTATCATATGCCCTTCTAGTGAAATCTCATCATCTGAAAGCACAGGTCAGAGCCTGCTGAAGAAACAAAAGCAAAACGGTCATATGTTGGCAACAGTCAAGCCCCCCCGCCCCCCCAAAAAAAACAGCAAAGATGAACCTGTTGCTACCACGATCAAGAAATTGCTTACTGTGTCTGTGTGTCATGAAAATATTATTTTTTTTGCAAAGACATGAATGCCTTCTTTTAACTGTGATGATTGATTGTTTTCAATGGAGGGACCGCAACATTTACTCTGTGGTTTTACAACTTGCTGGGACCAAATGCACTACATTGCCTCTTTACATAGCTCTAGAGTACATCCATATGCTCCCTGGAAAAATTAAGGCCTAACCATACTTTTTGGGAAAGAATTTTGTCAGTAGATTGCAAGGTGTCACATAGCCTACACATGCACGCTCTCACACGTAACACAAGAGTTGAAACTTACCTGAACATGGAGGCAAACGTGCACTGTTTTAGTTTATGTATGCGTGTCATGGTTGATTATTGTCACGAAATTTGAGAAGTCGCCAGCAATAAACCTTCCCAAAAATATTTAGGTTGTACTCAATGCACCACGTGACCCCCCGAGCTATTTGGTCACTCATTTGACGAAACCAGTCAACCGTGCCAAATGTTACCGCGGGCGTTTCTGACGTTTGTCTTTCTTTCTAACGAAACGTCATAACATCAGCGTTTGCTTATATTACTATAGCGACGCGGACAGAAGTGTTCGACAAGATACTGCGATAAATGGGCATTCAAAAACAGATGATTCACTAATCACTTCCGGTTCGAATCCCGAACCACCCGGGCCGAACGTAAACACGCAACTATAAACACGCAACTATAAACACAGTATGCCCTCAATATATACGACAGTATATTTGAAAGGTAACGGCGAGGAAAACGAAAGGTGAAATACAGTTTGGAAAATTATGATTAAATAATAGGAATTCTATATCAGGTCCACCAAACATTTTGAAAGTGATCTTGGTACAGATTAAGGCAAAGAGCCACCAATTTATTAGTACACTTGTGAAATTACAACATATTGGGGCCCATTGACCAATGGGGACAAAATAAGGACTGTTTAAAGATTTGCAAAATAATGGACACGATTTTAGTTAAAAGGTGTATTTTTAAAATTGCATGAAAAACATTTTTTTATTATTATATTATTATGGCTTGCGTGGATTGTGTGGAAGGTACATCACAATAACATTTTCTGCATCCTGATTCTGGATAAGATAAAATATATTTATACATAAAGAAGCATTTATGTATTACTGGCATAATTATTACTGCTGATGTGGTTGTGTTCATTTATCACAGGGAGTATAGGCAGTACTTGCCAGAAATCTCTGTTTTGAGGTTTTGAGGGATCTCTATTTCTAGGTAATGTCACTGCTGTGTCATACTTCATCAACTTGATGATGATGGCCTTCACTGTGTTTTATGGTATTTAATGCCTTGGATTTTTTTTTTTACGTTTTGCATCGCTGATGATTTTGAATAACGATAACCATTTGATGCTGTGTAAACTCTCTGAAAAGCATGGTATGGTTTGTGCTGTGAGATGTGACCATAACAATGTCAGGAAAGCCTACTAACACATACACTTTACTTGGCGTTACGCAGAGCCACTTGAAATGGTGGAAGGTGTGTGTGTTGATTCCCACTAAACTTGGTTTTGAATGTGATTGGTTATTTCTGAATACAGCCAAACCCCAAGTTACAATAGGGTGTGCACACTTATGCAAACACATTGTATCAGTTGTTTTCATTACCTCTCGCCTCACAGTTCAGAGGTCGTGGGTTCGATCCCGGCCCCGGCCTCCCTGTGTGGAGTTTGCATGTCCTCCCCGTGCCTGTGTGGGTTTTCTCCGGGTACTCCGGTTTCCTCCCACTTTCCTAAAACATGCATGGTAAGTTGATTGGACTCTCTAAATTGGCCCTAGGTGTGATTGTGAGTGCGGATGTAGACTTTTTATATCTACTGAAATTGGCGACAGGGACTTTCTGGTTGTCACATGAGGTCCATACTAGGATTTTTCTTGAATTCGCACAACAGGAAAATGGATGAGGCGGCACGGATAAGCGGTATCGATAATGGATGGATGGATGGAAAATGGATGGATAGATGACTGAATGGATGGAAAAGTACAAACTGTAAATCCATGGCTCTGCGATCGATTGCTTTCCCTCAATCTCTTGAAGAATGCATGTACTGTACGTCATGTTCCGGAGTAGTAAACGTAATTATCAGGGAATAAATTATACTTTAAATACAAGTAATGTGTTTATATGGTTTATATCAATACACTATACATTTAACATCCTGTTTGTCAATTCAAATTTGGTTTTGTAATTTAACTTTAGCTTTTCGAATATATATTTGATCTAAAATGGAGTATATATATCGCGTTGTTCGGTAAATAAGGGCATTAACTAATCAATCCTAGGGTTCGAATTCCTTGTGTTATGTTTTGCTAAAAGTAGACAAACCAGCTGATAGTCATCTGCCGAGACACGGTTGCCAGATAACGTTGTAAAAGACTGTTTAAGAATCGTTTTCATAATTTACAACCTATTAACATTAACAATGTATTTGAAAATAATTAAAAGCACATTATAATCCGATTTACATTTTTATTTTTATTTTGAAGGCAGACAGTCACTTAAATTCTGAAGCTACCTTTCACGTTCACTCAGTTGGGGGATGTAGCTGCAGGATCTGGCAACTAAGACCCAGACTATTGTGGCGATGAGCCAGTAGCTAACTCAGTCGGATTAGCTAATGTACGGAGCTGTATTTTTTAATTATTATTCTTAACGATTTTTCTAAGTAACTAGGGCAAGGGTATGTATTCTACGTAGAGGACCTAAGCGCTTTACTTTTGTATTTGTTTGGTGACATGCTGAATGTATCCGAACACTCGTACTGATCTTAGGCAGCCAGGCAAAAGCTGTGATAAGACTTGTAGCCTTGGTTACCTGTGTGTTTGCTGATGCTTGGTCGAATTTGTCGTCTCATTGTGGGTTGTAGTTTATTTTAGCTCGTGTCTGGTCGTCGATCCAGTACGTTGAGGAATTATTATTAACTTTGATAAGATGCCGTATAGGTAGATACGATCCAGTCGGGTGCCGTGCTCTCTCAATGCCAAAAACTGAATTTTCAACATCAACGAATTAATGAAGATAGCAAGTTGATGCTGTTTAATGGGCCAGTTTTAGTTAGGTGTATAATATGTGTTAAGGCTCCCTTATATCAGCGCTTTGTTAGAATGCTGCTGTCACCCGATTCACGTTTATCAAAGTCGTTGCTTACAGTATTGCTGTGGTTTTGCAGCACTAGGAATATGTTTCTTTCCATTGCAGTAGTACTCTTATAACGACGAACTTCATTGATGACTAATATGCCAACACAAACACATCTTGCTTGATTGTCTGTCATTAACATCTGTTGTTGTTTTTGTCAACAGGTTCTGATGTGGATGCTTCTGTTGGTAGGATTTCGCAGACGTCCCGTTTGAAAGTCGTAGGGAGCTGTGCTTCAAGCTGAGTGTGTAATCCTCTGGTCCACATCATGTCCAAAAGCAAGAGTTCCGAGTCGGTGAAAGTAGTGGTCCGCTGTCGTCCTATGAATGAGAAAGAATTGGCAGCCACATTTGAGTGTGTGGTGTCTGTTGATGTCAAATTTGGACAAATTATTGTCAGGAACCCTAGGGAAGCTTCTGCTGGCGAACTCCCCAAAGTTTTCACATTTGATTCGGTCTATGACTGCAATTCAAAGCAACTAGATTTGTATGATGAAACCTTTAGGCCCCTTGTAGATTCAGTTCTACAAGGATTTAATGGAACCATCTTCGCATATGGACAAACTGGCACAGGGAAAACATACACCATGGAGGGTGTAAGAAATGACCCAGAAAGGAGAGGAGTTATCCCCAACTCATTTGACCACATCTTCACTCATATTTCAAGATCTCAGAATCAGCAGTACCTGGTGCGAGCATCATATCTGGAGATTTATCAAGAGGAGATCAGAGATTTACTCTCCAAGGACCAATCACGACGTTTGGAGTTGAGAGAGAGGCCGGACACTGGCGTTTATGTAAAGGACCTGTCATCGTTTGTCACCAAGAGTGTGCGGGAAATTGAAAATGTCATGAATGTGGGCAATCAGAATCGCTCAGTGGGCTCCACCAACATGAATGAACACAGCTCCCGTTCTCATGCCATTTTTGTAATAACTGTAGAATGCAGTGAATTGGGCCTGGATGGGGAGAACCACATCCGAGTTGGCAAACTCAATCTGGTGGATTTAGCCGGTAGTGAAAGGCAGACGAAAACTGGGGCTCAGGGGGAGAGGCTGAAAGAAGCCACGAAAATCAACCTGTCGCTTTCTGCTTTAGGGAATGTCATATCCGCTCTCGTGGATGGCAGGAGCAGCCACATCCCTTACAGGGATTCCAAACTGACCCGCCTTTTACAGGACTCTCTTGGAGGCAACGCTCGCACCGTCATGGTCGCTAACATTGGCCCGGCATCTTACAACGTGGAAGAGACGTTAACAACACTACGCTACTCAAACAGAGCAAAGAACATTAAGAATAAGCCCCGTGTCAATGAGGACCCCAAGGATGCTTTGCTCAGGAAGTTTCAGGAAGAGATTGCGAGACTGAAGGCGCAACTGGAGAAGCGCACAGGAAAGAAAAACAAGAGGAGGCAAAAGAGAAGGGGCGATTGTAGCAGCGGTGATGGTCGCGACGAAGAGAGCGACGGTGATGATGAAGTGGAGGAAAAAAAGGGCGATTATTGGAGAGAGCAGCAGGAGAAGCTGGAGGGAGAGAGGAAAGCCATCATGGAGGATCACAGCCTGGTGGCTGAGGAGAAAGCTCAACTCCTGAGGGAGAAGCAGAAGAAAATGGAAGACCTAAAGACAGAGCAGGAAGCAGGAGACATGTTGGCAGCCAAAGTCAGGGTAAGCGGCAGTCTATGGTGAACTCATTAAGACCATTCCCTGGCGTAGCAGAACTCATTCAAACTATTCCCTGGCGTAGTGTGGACATACTTGCTCATGCTATAAATGAGAATATTGTGTCCAAACATTCGGCTGGTAATGTTTAGAAGGAAAGCGCTCCTATACGGGGACTATCAGAGTTAAATATTCCTCAACTATTCCAGAATGTTGACTTGATGAAATGGTTGCTAAATCTAGCTGAGTGCGTTTATGTTTTGGTCAAATGCCAAAAAGTTACGTATTTCCTGCTGAAGAGTTGCAGTTGATTTAATGTTTTTTTTTTTGTCTTTCTACCGCTTCCAGGCAATGGAAAGTAAACTTTTAGTTGGGGGGAAGAACATTGTGGATCATACCAATGAGCAGCAGAAGATGCTGGAGCTGAGAAGGCAGGAAATTGCCGAACAGGTATTTAACAAAATGTTGACCTTCTTAAGCTGCTTACACCAAGGATCATGTAAGGTTTGCTTACTCATTCACTCTATCGTGGCCTACTACCTCAACTACATGCTAAGGTGCGGTACACTGACGCTTTTATTTTTGTTCTACCTTTAATGCAAATTATGTCTATTTGCAAAGTTTACATAATGAAAGAGAGACTTGTTTAAATTTGTAGGTGTTTACTCGCAACTAAAGTTTGATCGTCATGTGAAGAGGTTATGGACAACTGTCGAATCTAATTCGAACTGGTTCTGCTTGATTGGACAATACGCACCACTTGGGGCAGCACTACATTTCATGCATGCCATTAAATTCCAGCCATTTATTATACTATGTTACTTTTCCGAGCTAAGCTAACCAGACAAGACTGACACCTATTCGGTAATAAAAAAAAAAAAGCCGCAAAAAGTTCTGCATCAGAAACCCACTAGATGGCAACACTGGCTCAAAATGAAGAAATATAATCTGCTCACTTTTGACAATTTTGCACGGCTGTCATTTCTCAAATGTATTTTTTAGATCTTGGAATGCAGTAAGCAACAACTGTAGAATAGCAAGATGCTGAAAAACATGAACATGAACACGTATTTTAAAAATGACAGGTATAGCTCAGTCTGCGTTATTGACGTTTTTGTGTTTCTAGAAACGTCGAGAGCGAGAGATGCAACAGCAAATGGAGTGTCGAGATGAGGAGACTCTAGAGTTGAAGGAGACCTACACTTCTTTGCAGCAGGAAGTCGACATTAAAACCAAGAAACTGAAAAAGGTAGCAACCGCTGTTTTGGCTCCGAGATGCATTCCATTCTTGTATGGTATTCAGACGGAAGACCACGCCATTATACCATTAACTTAATGTGGGAAGTGTGACAAAAAAAACAAAAAAACAACAAGACTGGCAGCCACCCTCAGCTGCTTACGTCAGTCTTGTGTAACTTCTCGCCCTATTTCTATTGTGCTAGCATAATATTGTTCACTTTTCTCACCCTGTGCTTCTTTTTCTGGCTTTTGTGTAAGCACACGATTGTCATGCTTTGCCACAAACCAAACAAAACCAACTAAGAAAAAATCGATTTGAAATTATTGTTAAACTTCTCCAAGAGGTTTAATAGAGAAGAAGCGAGTGACCCGCAGTCTGAAGGTTTGGCGATCATGCAGATGGGCAGCAACTTGAGGATCAGGAGTTTGAGACTGTTGGCTGGACCCAAATTAAGCAGGAATTTTAAATGGATCATTTGATTGAAAAGAAGTACAATGTTAGAGAAGTGAACATTATCGCCTAATAATGGTGAGAGCTTGCGCAACAGCGTGTGCTAGAAAAGCTGAAGGTGAGAAACAATTTCACCTTTCAATACGACATGGGTGAGTACACCCCCTTTTGAAAAGTGAAAGAGAAAAAGTCTCATAATGTTGATGGTCATACTGGCCTGTGATGCTTGTAAATTTGAGTTTTAAGATCGAAAATAGAGCCGAACGATATACAATTAAACAAAGATTAGAAAAATGATATTTTTACTTGTGCATATTGACAAATCTCACTTAGACACAAAGGTCCTCATTTGTGTGAGTATTTGGTAGTGTTGTATGCTGTTGAAACGATGATTTCTTTCTGGAAAGTTTTCTTGCAAATCCATCGGGTGTGCTCATTTATGTTGAGCACTCATCCAAGTAGAAAAGTATGGCTTAGCTTAAAGGACATTTTTTTGGGAACATAAAGTTATACTTGCTTTTCGTTGGACAGTGTTGATGAAAATATACTATGTTGTAAACAATTGCTGCAACCATTCATATGAAGAAAGAAAACCCCACAATGGTAATTCTAACTGAAATTATTAAGATGAAAGTGTTGAGACTTCCACAATACTTCTGGGAGCACGTGCTTGTCATTGGACAGTCGAGAAGGAAACTGGAGCTTTTGGGCCAATCACATCAGTTCTCTGTTGGGACACAAAAATGAAGCATTACACAAATCTCAAAAGACTAAATTTAATTCTCAGCTGTAGGGATTGGTCCTCCAATAGGAGAATGACCACAATTCCAAAGCTATTAGCTTTTATTAGCATTACTTTAGTCGGTTTTAAATTATCTCTGCTCAAGTTCAATCGATTGCTCCCGAGACTGTTTGTTTTATTCCAGTTCAGCAGTTGAACTTTCCTCTGTTTCTCTGCTTGCTTTCTAGTTGTTTGCCAAACTGCAGGCGGTGAAGGCAGAAATCCACGACATCCAGGAAGCGCACATCAATGAGCGCCAGGAGCTGGAACAGACGCAGAATGAGCTCACTCGAGACCTTAAACTCAAGTGCGGAGTCTAGACATTACACCACTGAGTCAAAGTGAAAGGATGGCATGCTGTTTTGTGTCACCGTGTAATGTTCATTTCGTTAATGATAAACCTGACATAATAACCAATACTTGTGCGGGAAAACTTTGATGTGATCTCAGCTGACCTTTTTTGCTTTGGTCTTTTCACCATCCCACGTGACGTCTGCTATCTCATTGTCTTGGTCTAATCTTTTGTCTTTTAGGCATCTTATCATTGAGAATTTCATTCCATTAGAAGAAAAGAACAAAATAGTCAACAGGGCTTTCTTTGATGATGAGGATGAATACTGGAAGATGAGGCCTATCACACATATCGAGGAGTGAGTTGCCCAATCCTTACTTTCTTATTTCCATCATATTTCCAAATTAATAGCCTGTTCCGTTGTATTCAGTGACCATCAGATGATGAGCAGGCCTCAGTCTGCAATTGGGTTCCGACGGCCTCTCAGTAATCATGCCCGCATGGCCATGAAGGATAGTCCTGACGTGAGATACAAAGTAAGCTGTAACTCTCCGTTCATTCAAATGAGAATTTATGGGAGATGTTTTTGAGACTTGTAATGAGATTAGCAAGAATCCAAAACGTAACCAAACAATCCTTTTGCATTTGACGCAGTATTTAGTTTCTCAAATTGTGCATGCATCAAATCATAGTTTGCACAAAACATGCACCCAGTTTGTCTTTTGTCACATCCAGGCTGAGAACATCCTTTTGCTTGGCATGGATATGCCATCTCGGACCACCAAAGATTATCAGCGGCCAGTTATTGCCCCAAAGGTGGCAGCGGCTCTGGAGGATGCTCTGAAGAATGAGGACGATCTTCAGGTTGATGCCTCTGGATTTAATAGTAGCTTTGCACCTCTCGCCAGCGCCAGTGGAAGCCTCAGGAAAGCAAAGTCTGGGTAAGTTATGCACACACTCATTTTTACGGCGCTTCATTCAAATATTTTCACGATGAGAAGTAACGAATTGAATCGTCACGGCTTCTTGTCATTCAGTCGACCAAGAACCGGCAAGCAATCAAACACTTGGACCTCTTCATTCAGTGTTCACAATCCTGCATCCCCAATTTACCCACAATCCCGTGGGCTGGTGCCCAAATGAAAGCTGCAATCGGCCAAACCTCTCCTGTGTACCTTCCCGATCTGGAGCACTAATTGGAGCTGCGAGAAGAATGCTTTTTATTCTGCCCAAGGCAACACTATTGTGGAATCTGCATAAGGCTAAAGAAAATGGAAGCATTAATGCTGCTTTGTAGGAAAAAAATGGCATTAGTCGTAACCACTATTTGCTTTTCATCTTTTGACTACCGTATATTTATGGTATTTAACACGGCGTGCAACATTCTACTGAACTTGGCCAACAACGTTCTTAATGTAAAGAAAAACATACGCCGATTAGTCACAAGATTTGATGCACCCTACCTAATATTGCATTAAAGACAGCTCTGGCGCGGACGCCGCCATCCCTGTCCAGCACATTCCACAGATCGATGAATTGAGATGAGGCAAAGTCAACACTTTCAACTAGTTGTGTTCCGCAAAACAAACTTAGCAATGCGCTCTGGGTGACATTTGTCCTGCTGAAAGAGCCCACTGGCATCAGTCAGGCAACACGGTCTGCATGAAGGTGGTCTCTATGCAAGTGAGGATTGTCAAAGTGAAAGCATAGAGGTCGCCGTTACGACCAAGTACAACATTGTTCAAACTGACCAAATAGGTACCCAGCCATTCACATGATGTAAAATGCACTTTTGACAGTGGACACACTAACTGGTCTACAGCTACACAGCAATCTGTGATGTGCGTTAGCATGAACATGTTCGAGCACTTTTTGTGGGATCTGTCGACGCAGAATTCTAGCTTTTTGTCTTCCCGCGCACATTAATGAGGCTCAAAGCTTATCACTCTGTTGATGTTTCACTAGTTGACCTACTTCAGATCACTTTAGTAGGTAAAGCCGTGCACGGCGTGCAGATGAACAGTTTAGCTGCTGTTCTAACCCGGCCGCGTCCATTTTCCTGCTTTCATCGGCTTTGCGGAAAAATGTTCACTCGCTGCCTAACGTCTCACCCACCGAGAGGTGCCATTGTAATGAGATTAACATTCACTTTACCTGTCTGAGGTTTTATGCTACGGCTGTTTTTGGGGGTACATTCATTTGATCTTTTAAGATGTTTTTACAAAATATGAATATTATTCGTCAGGTTTCACAATTTAAAAGTAGCTTTTCCAGCTGGATGGCATGTAATTAAAGTTTGACAGGGGGTGTAGCAAAGCGAAAACAAACACTAGTGAGATAAACCTTTATAACCATTTTGTTTTTGCTTGGCAGAAGCAATAAATTGTGGAGACTGCTGTTCCCTGTTAAGTTAAGCATTTCCCCTCCTTAATATTGCTCCAGACATTCCAACAGAGGTGGTAAGAGTACTCTATGATGTGGAACTGTAATCTAGAGATTGTCATGTAGTTGATGTATTAACATGAGGAGGACGTAATCATTTTGAGGTTAACTTGCTGCAAGTCTTCACTTGTCACTTTACTAATACTGTATACAAAAATTGCCTGATGACTTTTTTTTTTTGTATTTGTTCAAAAATGTTGGCGATTAAAATGAAATCATAAAAATAAATAGTAAACACATTGTCTTTGTAATTTGAATGCAGTACTACCAATGCTTTCAATAAATGTATTTAAATTATGCTTATTGTGTAGAATTCTCTCAAATGTCAGAGTAATCAATTTATAAAACTGGGTATCAATTGAGAAGTAGAAAAAAGGTTGTGGTCAGCTTTTTACTTCTTTGCATCAACAATGGATTCTACTAGGCCATCCCCAATAATGAAGCTATTGACTTTTGTCTACTGTAATCCACTTTATTACAGCAGTCAATAATACAGCTCAATTTACAAAAACCAACACCCACACCTTTCCTGGTGTATCATACAAAAACATCATGATCATACAGTATATATACATTCAGCAGCAAATTACAACTGCACAACAATCAAACAAGATGGGACTGCTGAGTATAGTCTACGCCAGGGGTCACCAACATGATGCCCACGGAACCGAGGCAGCCCACAGGCCTCTTGTAAAAATGGCTCACCGGCGATTGGACATTGTGACTTCCTAGGAATGCTGTAGAAGTGATTAAAGTGTTGCATATTGATATTTATCATTGTTAAATCATCATTGACAATGATTGTGAGAAATCATTCTAATTTAAGGTGATTTGAGCAAATTCCAGAAGTGTGTATCAAACCGAAAGCCCATTCATTCCTATCCAAGAAGTAGCTCTCGGTTTGAAAAAGGTTGGTGACCCCTGGTCTACCATGCGGCAGGGCTATATGATGTCAGGCATGCTGTCCTGCCTTCTACAGGTGGGCAGGCGGGCTTCAGTCTCTGCTGGCTCCTTGCTCACTTGTTTCTGTAGTACAAGAGGAACCTCTTCAAAGGCTCTGGCAGCGGAAGGCCCAGGATCCTCTCTCGCAACACGTTGACAGCGGGCTGAACTTGAAGAAGCTCTCCTGTCTCCCTCTCCTCATCCTCCTCCTCCTCCGGCTCCTGCTCCTCTTCAACCTCTTCCTCCACCATCTCCTCTTCCTCCATCATCAAGCCTCTTGCCCCTCGAGCCGCCCTCCGACTCCCCCTCGTCTCTTGCCTCGCCTCCTCCTCGTCCTCCGCTCTCCCTCCCTGGTTATTGTTGCTGTCCAGAGAAGCGGGGCTCATCCCGCTGCCGACCACCTGACGGGTAGCCAGGACGAGGGCGTTGCAGCGGCGCCGATGCACACGGCGGCGCTTGAAGCGAGGACCGTACTTGTGGAGCCCGGCCACAGCCAGGCCCCTGCCCACGCTGAACGAGGAGCCACGACAGCGTGACTGGCTTTCTCCTCCGTCGCTGGTCATTTGCAGCGTATGGCGGATGCAGAAACGAGCCAGCTCCTGTAATGTTCTTACCTCATACTTTGCTGCAAAATTGAAAAGACAAAATAAGAGTAAAGGGAGAAGGTGGGATAGAGATAAGCAAGGTAGGATTGATTTTTTTTTTTTTTTTTTTTTTTAATACTTTTTAGACGTGCGCAAATCTCATAAAACCCTGACTATTTGCTTTCACCAGTAAGACCTAAAATGCCCACGACAGCTGTCATCAAATGCCGGGATTATTTTCATATTTAATGTGTGTAAAGTACTTTACACTATTGATAAAATAACAGTCCAGGGAAAGGAGTTGAGATTAAATAAAGTGAATCAAAATTCTAAACGCTCATTTTTTGTAAATTACTAGTCGAAACACGGCATTCTGACTAATTTTGCGTTTGTGGTATATAAGTTAAGCAGCAAAATGCACTCATTTTTAGCCATCTGTGGTGGCGGCCATTTTGTCTTCTGTCGACTGAAAATGACATCATAACTGCTCACAACAACCAATCACGGCTGACCTGTTTTCTGAATCTGAGCCGCGATTGGCCGTTGTGAGCAGTTGTGATGTCATTTTCAGTCGAGAGAAGACAAAATGGCCGCCCCCACAGATGGCTAAAAATGAGTGCATTTTGCTGCTTAATTTATATTCCACAAACGCAAAATTAATCAGAATGCCGTGTTTCAACTAGTGGGCCTGCTGGCAACATATTCTTGAAAAAAATTTGTTTGGGTTGACTTCCATTTTAATATCAGAAATTTACTTTTTATCACGCAAATGTCTTTAGTCTACTTTAAGACTTTTACCCAAGTAATATTCTATAAAGGGTATTAAGACAAACACAACGGTATCATTATAGTTGATTTTAATACGACGATTTTGTTCCCAAAAAGTTTGGGTGTTATTGTTGACATTAGTACTGGTAGTTGGGTATAAAAGTGAAACAAAAAAGGGGGTGCCAAATGCCAATATGACATCAACGGATAAGAAAGTGACTTTCGGCTTTTCCACAGATAGTTAGGCTTACAGAAATGGTTAATTGCCATGTTGATGCACTGTTGATAGAAGATCACGTGACTTACGTAGTGGGGCAGTCTTGGGTTTGCCATTCACATTATGTTTAGGTAGTATGAGAGGAGCAAAGGACACAGAAATGATCTTTTTGGTCTCCCAGCTGTTTGGTCCTGTGCGGGTGATCTTGGTCAGCTGCAGAAAATACAGTTTCATATACATGTATTTAAAAATTAACACACACACAAAAGTACTGCAAGCGTGCTTTCTAAAGCAATTTACAGGTGGTAAACACAATAACAAATGACAGTGGTTTCCGTTCATTAGCTCATCATCCACACACTAACCTTTTCCTCAAGTGGCATGACCAGGATGCCCCCAACCTTGATGAGGTTCTTCATGTATTTCTCATGATCCTTCTGCACCCCGGCCCCACAGTAAACTCTGTCATACTGACGGCTCTCTGGAGGGATCTCCAGACAGTTACCCACCACAAAAGATGGCTCGCAGAACTCAAACCTGTTTAGAGGCAAAGCGGCATCAATAAATAGCAACCCGTCACCCTTGAGTGGGTATTTGGCCAAAGCTTCCTGTGCCATTCAGATTCAGAATTGCTGAGTACCATGCCATGCCAATTGATTTTCTGTGTTTAAAAAGTAGACAATGTCACGAAACCATTTTGATACTCACTTGTCAAAACTGTCGCTGGTTTTGATGAAGGAATCAAGTTTCTGGTAGGCGTACTCGATTACATCTGCATGTAACTCAATCCCATGATTCACTCCAAATGGTCCTGGAACAATTCATACACACACACACACGTACTGTATGAACTATACTAATAAACACTTATGTTTTTCAATTTGGTAAATATGATCAGGCACCAACTGCTGAAACTACATTCAATATGTACCGTGACAACTACAGACCACACTCTTACTGCCTAGTGTCCTTTTTTATATTACAATTTATCTATCTTACAATGGAAATGTATGTAGTAGCTTTGAGTTGCTCTTCTTTACAGAAATGGCACACATTTAGAGCACGGGCCACAAAGCTCAGCTTCTCAATAATCAATCAACTAATCAATTACTATGCCTATCCCAACATAACACGACTGAATGACTCCCTTGTACTAAATACTGTGGAACTTCAAGTTACGAACATAATTGGTTCCGTGGGCCCCTTTGTAACTTGGAACATTCATAAATCGACGTAATATTTTACATTCTAATGAATGGAAATGCAATTAATCTGTTCCAGCCCAAAAAACAAAGTTATACTTACCTTGTTTTCTTACTAAAATGCCCAGCTCTGTCAATAAATAACATACACATTCTAAATGTCTTTTTTGACGAAAATGAAATGACTTCTTTCCCCACGCCTTCACAAACTCAACCACTATCACATTTGTGATTGGATGATCAACGTTCTTAGAGGGGACGTTCATAACTTCCACTGTATTTGTTGCTAAATTCTACCTTCAAAGTAATCAAAGCGCATTTAGAATGCTGCCCAATTCATACAATTTATATTCATTCCTCCACTGAAGTTTCATTTGGATCAAGCAAATTTACTCCATCACCTACCCAGTATAAGGCCCACCATGGTACTGAGATAGCCTGTCCCACTGCCGAGGTTTAGGAAGGAGATACGAGGGTGGAGATCCAAAGCCTCCATCACCTCAGAGTAGATACATGGAGCTGACAGGTGAATGTTCCCATGACGCCAAGCCAAGTCCTAAATATCAACAAAAATGAGTCAGCTTTCTTGAAATTCCAAACGTGCCCACCTAGCAGTCGGTGGCCCCAGTCACAAAACCTTAAAGCGGAAGTCAACCCAAACATATTTTTTTTCAAGAATATGTTCCCAGCAGGCCCACTATCTGAAACACGGCATTCTGATAAATATTGCAATTGTGGAATAAGTGTTAATCCACTCGTTTTTAGCCATCTGCGGTGGCGGCCATTTTGTCTTCTGTCGACTGAAAATGACATCACAACTGCTCACAACGACCAATCATGGCTCAGATTCAGAAAACAGGTCAGGCATGATTGGTCGTTGTGAGCAGTTGTGATGTCATTTTCAGTCGACAGAAGACAAAATGGCCACCACCACAGATGGCTAAAAACGAGTGGATTTTGCTGCTTAACTTATACTCCACAAACGCAAAATTAATCAGAATTTTGTGTTTCAACTAGTGGGCCTGCTGGGAACATATTCTTGAAAAAAATATGTTTGGGTTGACTCCGCTTTAACACCTAATTAAAATGAGTAACTTATATAGTAGTCCAATAGCGTTCATAAGTGACTCTCCTTTACTCACTTTACAGACTGCTCCTTCTTTAAACATTTCTGCCTGTCAGGACCATTGGCTACGTTTACATGGACACATTTATTCAGATTAAAAGCCTGATCGGAATAAAAATGCTTCATGTACACATCCCATTCGGAATATTCTGACCTGATCAAGCCCATTCCAATCAAGATTTTAATCCGAACGAGAGGGGTGGTTTATGTCGATAACGTTTAAAGTAGAAATGGATGGAGCGCTGTTTTGTTGACACGGAAGTCACTATGACCCCTTCTACTACTACTACTACTATTATCGATACATTTGGTCAATCTGCGCATGTCAAAATAATTTGTTCCGATCAAAAGTGTGATGCATGAACATGCAAGTCTTAATCGGATCAATATTTTTGTGTCCATGAAAACTGTGCATCCAATCATAATTTTAATCCGAACTCTGATCGTATTAATAGAACTTTTGTCCATTTAAACGTAGCCATTGATGTCAGACACAGTACTTCTTACCCTCCTCTGACGTTTACATTACGTGTGGATACAATATCATGAATAAACATAACGTGGATCGCCATTCACACCGATTTGGACTTGTTTTGGATCACTTCTGCATTGCCGAACATGAACAAACACAATGGACAATAATGACATTCTTTGTTTGGTTGGGGCTTTTTAGTTTGTTTTTGTTTATTACAGCGTTTCACTTTGCTCACCTTGTAAGCATTCTCCCTGTACTCATCGAGGTAATAATCGGCGCGGTCAATGGCACGAAAAGCCCGCTCCACCAGGTCTGAGCGGATGTAGTAGGCCTCCTTCAGGTTGTCAATCAAGTCATCATTGTCCTCCCCTGCACTCACAGTTCCACCCATGATGCCTAAAAGTGAAGGGAAACAAACATGCTTAACAGTGAGTCCATTGTGTGAATTTAGGAATTACGTTATCTTTGGATGCTGTTATAGGAAAATGTTACACAAAAGAGCACGGGTTACACCCAAATCTACGGTTATACAAACTTGAATGAACCTTAAGCAAATTAGCTTGTTATGAGGGTGACCTCGGTGACTCCCATGCAAATGAAAACAAACATCACCATCACCATGTGAAATAGTGTTTCAAGTTGGTGAGGTAATATTTTTCACAGGTTTCAAACTCAAGGCCTGCTGGCCAGATCCCGCCCTCCAGATCATTTTATGTGGCCCGGGAAAAATTGCCACTATTTTTGTCATTTCCGAAGAATATGGATACTACACATTCCTAAAAAGGTTGGGGGTGGATGGTCTAGCACCGGCCCTCTCCACTGTGGCAGGCGACAATCTTAAACACCCAAGTAACGATTTAAGCGGTGGACGTTTGATTTCAAAATATGTTCCTGTTTACAGGAAAGATAAACAGCTTATTTTGCATTTTTTTCCATACTGTAACCAACGCAAACCGAACACACCACTGTATGTCCAAACCATGATTTTGGGCATGCCAGTACACCCAAAGCAATTAGCTACACATTTACAATATGTGGTTCCACCATTATAACCAGCCCCCTGAGGCAATAGGCAAGGAAACTTGATTTTTACAACATATTTCACACACAGAGCAATTCATCTGCTTCACACACCAAACAGAAACACTTATGACTTTCAGGATCAACATTTAATTATACAGCTGACTGTGAGACAGTGTAAAGTCTTTAGGACTGAAGTAACGTGTTCTGATCTCTGTGTTTTGGTCAGAACCGGAGCTGCAGCATCCTTAAAGTGACACTTGGGTGATCTTAACATTGGCACTTATATAATAGGTTTACATGTACAAACGACATTAGTACTAAAATGCCCACCTCAAAAGACTCTGGAGTGATTTAAGGTCTTTTTTTGTGATTAGGTTTACGACAAATTTCCACGCCCCTTGTCCACGTCACGGGAGGGAGCCAAGCGTGGTAATATCGCTCGCTTTGTCAGTTCTGTAGTCTAAAACGGTGACCGATCGCCACCAAAATGCTAATGCACATTGCTACTCTTGTCCACTTCAAACTGTGAAAGTATAAATGTGTTCTGCACAATAGTTTGGATTTATTGACATAAAACGTGATCTCATCATGATCACCTCCACAAAATCCAAAATACCGTGGCGATGGCTTCTCCACTTTCACAAGCTGAAGCGGACAAGAGCATGAATGCGCCCACGAACCTCGACTGGTTATATTTCGGGCATTTAGCGACACTAAACTTATGTCTCAGGAGGGAGAGAGACGCGGCTTGCAGCAGCAGCAGCAGGCAGATTGGAGCCCCGCGCTTCCCTCCCCGGTTAAAGGTAGGATTGGGACAGCGGAGGTTTAGCATCAACTAGCTTCAGGCCGTTAAAACAAAAGGCGTTAGCTCAACAACATTAGCTCCTTACTGTCCGCCCAGCGTGTGGAAGTGAAGATGAGCAAAGAAGCAGTGTGCGTTGGTTCCAGCCTCTGCTGACTTCCACATTTCCTCATTCTCATGTAAATCAGCCACAGAGAGGTTAATCCTTTCGATATGTTGAAGTAGGCATTAGTAGAGATGTCCACATAAATTTTGGTGCCAATTGATTGCCGTGTTTTGACGTTATAAGCAATGATTTCAATGGAGACTTTGGAATCGGTCCCTTGCGTGATTCCGGCCGAACAAGGATAGAACGGTAGGGGGTTGCGGGGTGGGAGTGGGTGGGGGGGTGCCATTCTGCTCATTAACAAGGGGCGTTATTCATAGAGTCACTTATTTCCTAATTTCTCCCAAATTAATTGATAAAATATAAAATGACAACTTTTTTCATTTTCCTTTTCAAAAAATATGTAAAATGAACTTGTTAGTGAAAACGTGGCCCCATCGTCCCTTTAATGAGTTGCAGCTGTTTGATGCTCTTTTGAGTAAGTCCATTCAGGAGACCGTTACAATAATTAAATCTACTGGAGACGAAAGCATGGATAAGCTTCTCCTGGTCTGCTTGGACATTTATTTTTACGCGTTTAATAGAGGTTTTGGGGCCTTTTGAGGTTGAAATCCTGCTTTTGGCAGCATAATACGAGTGCAGATAGGTGTGAATGAATGCAGCCTTTGTGCTTCCGAGCGGTGTTAAAAACAACAGCAGAGCTCAGGACAACACGACAATAAGATCACAGGGTGCACAGGCTGACCACAAAGCCATAAAAGAACAAAAAGAAATGCAAATAGCCCCATTTGGTTCCACACATGGATGCAGACAGGTAGTGAGACACTGCCATCCGTGTATAAAAGAGAGCCCTGATAAGTTACCTGCGTAAAACAGACCATCGTCGGAAATTAAAAAGAGGCCACGGAGCGGCGCTGTGACCAATTACTCTCGCGGTAGCACTTTTGGTTAGTAGGCTACTAGGGGACCCACTTCCTACAAAGGTCTGCCGTTCATTGCCGATTCAATAAAGCAGCTTTCGCGTCCATTCCTCGGAAGATGTATTTATTCTCATTTTAGTGCAGACGTTTAAGACAGCTCCGTTTCACAGCACTTATGCACCACTTCAGCTGCAAATTTGAGTCACTCTTGGTGCACGATTCGGGACTAAATGTTCACATCCAAGATCACCGTCATCACCACCAGCAGAGCAAATCATTAAACCTGACTGCGTTCCAACGAGAAGGTCAAAACAATCCAGCGTCGTCGTCTTCAGAGGAAGGGGGAAAACAATGGGGACGCAAACGAAAGCTCTAGTTAACTGCTTACAAACGAGGTTTGGGCATACGTACCTCAACGGGCCGCTGATGGAGCTTTTCTGTTGGTGATTTCGTCAATGGTCAGCCTCTTGTTCGCGGATGCAGTCAAAAACACGCCACTGCTAGATGTAAACATTGGGCCAGCTGACGCCCTGACGTCATACGTAAGTCACGTAAAGAGCCCAGTCAAAGCGGTACGCCACGCGGTGACGCGAGTCAGTCAGCAAACAGGCAATCACACGTTCGCAAACTTTGCGGTCCGAGCAATGGAATGTAGTTACAACAGCCTTAGGAAGTCGCACACGTCATTTCTACACTTCCATTTGTCTTCTTCTTTTCGTGGCTTGCCAACATCACACTGACGATGCATGCTTCGTGTCTCTCTACAAAATCCCGTTCAGTTGAAGGGTGATTGGAAATCAGAGGGGCACGTGAACGTGACACGTGATATGACCGCAGCCAATCACGGAAGGCTCTTCACTCCACGGAAATACATACGATATTATCATTTTAATGACAGAAATGCATAATGACGGACGAATTTATGCTCTGATCCGCTTGGTTCAACTCCACTGCAGAATCCCGTCCGGATGAAAGTCGATTGGCAACCAATCACGGAAAGCGATTCACCACACTGAATCAAAAATCGACCTTTCCCCATACAACTTCATAACAAATTCAAAAATCACAATAGTAGACTGTACAGTACTTACAGCATTGTTATACATGTTTTAATTTGTATTGTTTTATTTGAAAGACACAAATTCAATTGCTCAGCATGTTTGATAACAAGTGCCAAGTGCCAGCTAGTCAGAACCATTGACTGTTTTGTTCCAAAAACAAATGTAGTGAACATTTGTTGATTTTCCTTATGTTTGTGTTAGAAGCATTAAGAGACTTGTAAGGGCTATGTCTGTCCATTTTTAAAACTCGTCCAAAAACACATTTTTATTCTTTGGCTTTCGGCTTTCGACTCAGTATGAGTGGCATTTTTTTAGTGTCCTATTGTATTTACCGTCTGCATGGATGTTATTTATTTATTGTTTTAACTGTCTTTGTTTTTATGTAATTTTTACCTTTTGTACAGCACTTTTTATGAAGCTAGGTTGTTTAAGAGGGCGGCACGGTGATCGGCTGGTTAGCACATCCGCCTCACAGTTCAGAGGTCGTGGGTTCGATCCCGGCTCCGGCCTCCCTGCGTGGAGTTTGCATGTTCCGGGTACTCCGGTTTCCTCCTACATTCCAAAAACATGCATGGTAAGTTAATTGGACTATCTAAATTGCCCCTAGGTGTGATTGTGAGTGCGGATGTTTGTCTCTGTGTGCCCTGCGATGGGCTGGCAACCAATTCAGGGTGTCCCCCGCCCACTGCCCGAAGACAGCTGGGATAGGCTCCAGCACGCCCCGCGACCCTTGTGAGGATAAGCGGTATCGATAATGGATGGATGGTTGTTTAAGATGCGCTCAATAAATCAAGTTGAGTTGAGTTGTCACTATCAGTAACCATGAACACAGAATTTCCTGTATAGTCATAACAGATTGATTGACCACTGATCGCTAATACTTTTATCAAGGTCACAATGAGGCTTCTTTTGCCCATTCGGGGGAAGCAGCTGAAGCAGTTTTGAGTCAGCGGGCGAGAGAATGCATAGAGCAAAATTCACAGTTTCTATTGTATCTTAAGATACATATCAGAGGTTAACATCGATCTGTTACATGCAGAAAGTAGAGTAGCCTACTGTATTGTACCTGTATGTCTTCTACGCATAAGAAACATTTCCTTGCTTTTCCACTAGAGGTCAGTACAGTCCATGAAAGCGGCACGTACTGCAATTGTGTCGTCAATAACAATCTGAGGCTCCTTTTTGATGAATACAGCTTGCACTGTCATGGCGTGTCCATAATGATCTTAGTCATAATTTGTAATTTGTGATAACATGCAAATGCTAATCTTAAAATGACATTTTTTCAAACATTGTGTTAAAAGCTCCCCAATGGCCCATTTGTTGGCCACATTGAAAATCATGTGGGTGCAGTGAACTGTAGGCAAATAGATACGTCCTGTTCAAACCGCATGTGATGGTGTCTACCGATCAATTTTCATGAAATAGAACACAAACAGAACACAACACTGAGAGGACAGAGTGGTCCTTGTCTATGATTCTTTATTTGTGTTTCATAGAGAACATTTAAAATGATTCATACGCCCACAATAACTGACATCACGTCTCTGGATTAGAACACTGACACAGGAACATGTACACGAGTACACAAACACACGATCACAAATTCGGCCAAACTACAGTGTCTTACTTAAAGTAAAAAAAAAAACAGAAACAAAAAAATAAATATATAAATTAAAAAAACAATCATATTTTAAAACCATAAAGAAAAAAAAAGACCCCGAGGACACACAGCCAAGACCTGTCCCACTTTATAAAATGGTGCAGTAGCAAAGTAACAACCACATCTACAAAAGTAACAAAAAATACCATACAATCTATCATTGTGGAAGTGCTTGTAAGTTTGGAAGTTTTGCACTTATTTAAAAGGATATCAATATCAATGCCTAGAAAATCACCAGTAAAAATAGCTCATCTCTGTAAAAATGTGCTAGCAGGACAAGCCTTGGCTGCGGATGCATTTTCTTTTGTCAGAAACTATTTTTAACCAATTGTGTTCATTACAACAACTATAACACTGTTTCGTCTTAATAGAAATATGTACAGACGTCCACTTGTTTCAAAATAATGCCCTGCACACTGATGCAGTATCTAGGGGTGGTGTTTCTTTTTTTTTTTTTTTTTTTTTTAGTTATTCCTTCACAGCGACTGTCCATGCAGTTTGGTACCTGAATCAACAGATGAGATCACAGTTTCTTTTGACTGAACAAAACGTTTGCCTGTATGTTACTGTTTGTTATAACACCCCCTCGAGTAAAGAGATCCAGTCCAAACTGTGTAGCAGTGTAAACATACCATTATTTTTGAATGGGTGGCATGAGAAAGGCACACATGATAAGACCACACATCTTGAAACTACAGCGAGAAGGGAGTTGGGGCTGGGGGGCTCTTTTGGTTTTAGTCAGCCTGATGAAATGTGCCAGAAAAACATTGTCGTTTTGCTCCAACAGGTCCACACTGTGTGTACGAGAACCTGAACTAAAACCAGAATGCAAATCCCACTTCTTGTTTCACTTTTGAGTTCACTGCTGGATTTGGGTCCAGGCTGGTTTTCCCTGCAAGCGACACTGCATCCCCGAAAGAAAAAGAAAAAAAAGGGAGGCTGTGGGCAATAGTGAGCCCTAGCCGCTTCCCCAGATTTATAACAGTAATAATGTAACTCCTGACTCCATCATTGGGCAAATTCATTTAAACAAGCAAACATACAATGTGCGGGCACAGAATCAGCACCCTTAGGCTACTGCGGCTGACATTTTTTTTTGAGAATGTTACGCTTTTACGGCCTCTGTGATAATAATTTACATACCTTGCTAGACAATTTCATCAAGCAGTTTAAAAGGGGTCATGCCATATCAAATAAGTTGGGGAAAATATTCACAGTTTTGAATAGTACTCTCGTGCATTCCATGAGAGAAAGAATATGCTATATTTTGTTAACCAAATGCATCCAAACCATCTTTCTCGAGGAAAGGTTACACAAGACATGAAAAGAACGGGGGGAGGGGGGGTCAGAAAAAGCTATGAAATTCTTTTGAGTGATGGACTCATATTTATGCAACAAACACTTCCAAAAGAGAACGATTGTGCAGCCTGGCAAATCAATTTCCCACTCCCACACACACTATGCCTTCTTGCTTAGTGCCCCAGGCCTCAGCTGACTGCTGACCTGTGGTGTCACTCTACTGAGAGACAAACTCAGCTAGGAGCCAATCTCTTCAATATTATTTTTTCTTTTTGGGTGGGTGGGGGGGGGGGGGGGGGGAGGGTAATGGAAAGACTTATTCTTCCTTCTACATTTCTGACAGCACAGGCCACAGAATCAAGGGAGGTTTTTGGACCAAACAGTATTCAAATGCTGGCATTTTCAAGAGTTCTTCAGAAAAGTGCACATTGGAGTTTCATTCTACATTGGCTAGAAGCACACTGACAACATGCCTTTGACATCAGTTACACACGGGGATCATACTGTACACCACAGTAAGCTGCGACAGACCATTCAGACACTAAAAGTCTCCTACTTGCTTGTTTCAACATTAAAAGAGGACCAGCTGGTGGTGAGCAGTAACAATACAATAACTGCACAACATAGCCAAACACGATGTGCAGAACATTATTCGGAGCCATCAACAACTTTTTTTTCTCCCCCCCTTTCATTTTCCTTGTTTTTTTTCTCGAACTCTACAGGAACTTACATGACACTTAGAAATAAGGAGCCAAACATCTAGTATCAATCTTCGATTCAGTACGACATACAGGCAGTAGATGTATTTCTTTGAACATCTCTGGATTAAGGACAAAAAATAAAATAAGAGCGGGCAGAGTGGTAACACTTTTCTCGAATACTGTAACGTATAACATTTCCTAAATGCCTTCAACTCGAGCGAGTGTTGTATTTAAAGCCACAGTTGAGCAGGTCTTAGTGTAACTGCCTCCTATTGATAACAGCCCTCACATCTCTTCCCGACAGCGAGTGATGCTTTGATAAGGAGTAGAAGCTCAAGTCCACAATTACACTGGAAAAATATATGTATGTTTATATTCATATATATAGCATTTTTTTCAAATCTATTTATACAGAATGAATATATAGTGTACTTATGGCCATCTTGGCTGAGAAATAAAGGCATCTGAAACAATCACCACTCTCTTGATGCCGTGGTCTTCCCATGACCAGACATTGGAACATTGCAAAAAATGCCAAGAATCTGGAAATAGAGTTTTTTCCCCTCTTCTATTACTGGCACTTTGTGCGTCAAAAAAATTAAAGATCTACAGTAAGGCTACAAGGGTGTGTGTTTTTGTCAAACGGAGGCCATCCTACAGTTTGCTTTGTGTGTGTGTTTGTTTGTTTGAAAGCCAACCGAAATAACACAGCTCCACAGATGCACGATTGAGCTGAAATAAATGAAGTAATAATAATTAGGAGAAATAAAATCCAAATGCATTGTGTGTAAGCATATATTGTAGTACATTAGAGGTTTGGGGTGAGTTGGACTGTATGTTGGCTGCTACAAAATGCTTGGGGAGGTCACTTTTTTGTTTAGTTTCATTGGGTTTTTTTTGTCACAGAAGCAAACATGAGCTGGCATAAACAATACGGAGAACAGTTAGCAACACAACAGTGATTGCGTTCAGTTTTTTGAATCAGCTGCTGGCATACCTACGCAATCAAACAATACCTGTGCTGATTTTTTTGTCTTTATTTAAATATTATCAGTGGATCTTTAAGACTACTCGGACTCATCATAGTCACATCACGCACATAAATAACAAAATAAATATACAGCCATCAGTCAATTCCTTTCATATTAAATAAATAATAAATACATATTTTCTCTTTTTTTTTCAGTAGTGTGTTTTGGAACATATCAGTACCAGAAAGAACAAAAGACAAAATGACCAAACACAATAATAATTGAAAAAAATATGCAAAAGGTTGTCTTTTTGTTATAAAACATTTGTTTTAAAAAGTACTAAAAAAAAAAAAAATGCCTGGTTGTTTATCTATAAAGATTCTTAAAATATCAACGTAAGACATCTGCAAATCGCTTCCATATTAACCAGTAAAGATGCATTCTGTTTGTGTTACAAAGTCAATAAATAAATTGCTTCAAATAAATAAACCTCAATAACATAAATGTCAATAAGTTACAATTTAAGTTCACAAATTTAAATAATTCATATATAACAATAATCATTGTACCACAAACCTATTCATTGAAATGAAGTGCAATTCCTAAGTTGATATAAATACTATTGATATGACTAACTAAAGTTGAAATGTGTGTGCACACTATGACTACGCGCACGTCTGCTTTTTGGAACGATGAAACAAAAGTTGTTGATCTGCTGCTGTTTCAACCACGGAACCAATTGGTCATCACGTGAAGAAAAAACACAATTGCCGCTGGTCCTGGATCAGCTTGCCATTTGCGTTCACAAAATGGAATCAACATCGCGTTGATTCCTTTGGTGCGGTAGTAACGCAAAGCAAACACGCAATGAGTTTAGTGCATGCTCCATATTGCTGGGTTCTGTGTGTGTGTGTGTGTGTGTGTGTGTGTATATGCGTGTGTGTGGGGGGGGGGGTGTGCGTGTGTGTGTGTGTGTGTGTGTGTGCGGGCTGGGTTGTTAAGAGCTGGTGAACACACACATACTTGCCACAGTGAATGCTACGGAACTAACGTTCGACTTCTCATCCTTTCCGAGTTCGCCATTCTCCATGTTTCAAGCAATCAAAGCAAAAAAAAAACAACCAAAAAAATAGAAACAAGCAACCAAACAAAAAAGGATCATCTGGGCGACAGTGAACTTGTCCTCAAATACATCTCAGGACACACACGAGATATACGAGTAACCATACAGCATACGGAACGCCTCAGCTATAGTAGCTCATAGTAGCCTTCGCCTTCTTTGCCATCCATTCTGCCTGAAGGATTCCTTCCCTCTTTCACAACTTCACTGATCCCAGAAGCAGCATGTTGGGGGGGGGGATTTTGGTCCGCGTCCTTTTCTGCTCATAGATTGCTCCCTGGGTTGTGTTTATTTAAATAACCTGAATTCCCTTTTTGTTGTTTTTGATTTATATTATTTGATGTATTTCAATATCCCTGTGACTCTGTCACGCGTATTAGGACAACTTCGCTCTTCCGCATGTGCGCGTCTCAGACTTTGATGCCCTTCACAGCTTTGTTGATGCTCTCCAGTAGAGCCTTGTTCTCGGGGTTCTGGAAGCAGTCTTTGTTGGTGTACATGTCGGTCAAGGTGCTCACGTAGCTGTCAAAGTTCTGCTCCGTGATGGGCTCCTGTTGTGGTGCAAACGACAACCAATGGCAACTGAGACCGAGAGGCAAAACTACTAGCCGGAACGGCGACGAATATACCCTTGCTAAACTGTAAGCTCAAGCCTGTACAAGTGCGTATGTTAGCGTGTAAGTGTGTGTGTGTGTGTGTTAGTGCATCTGCGTGCGTGCGTATCTGTGGATAAGAACTCACCATGTGCGGCACGCGTATGTTAGCCAGGCTACGGATCAGGGCCCGGCTCAGCCCGGACAGCTCCATGAAAAGAGCCTCGTTCTGCTCCTCGATCATCTTGTTCTCATGCTCGATGTTCTTCAAATTCTTTTCCATCGAAGTGATCTGCAACACAAAGAGTCGCCCATCTTATGCTCATTCAGCACCATCAGACCAGTTGCGGTTCGTTGTCTGCTCATACATGGCCTGGTGCTCGATTGCTTCATGTTACAATACAGAAACTTTTGTACCAATACTTGGGGATATTTGGCTTTCAGTTGAAAATCCTGGATGAATCTTAAATGATGATCTTAAAACATGATGAAGAGGACTGTTAAAATACCAATGGTGCCAAAGCAATATGAGACATGAATTTGGCCTGAGTACTAAATCAGTGAATACCAAAGTTTTTAAGCGAATAATGGAGGATAGGGTCGACAAATATACGCAATTAGGTAAATTAGCGAATTCGGAATCGCAAATATATATGGGTTCACTGAATTTATGACTGAACTTAAAGATGAAAACAACCCAAACATATATTTTTTTCAAGAATATGTTCCCAGCAGGCCCACTAGTTGAAACACAGCATTGTGATTAATATTGCGTTTGTGGAATAAGGGTTAATCCACCCGTTTTTAGACATTTAAAGCCATTTTGTCATTTCTGAAAATGACATCACAACTACCCAGGGTTCAGTTAACGACCAATTACGGCTCGCCTGTTTTCTAAAGCTGAGCCGTGATTGGTAGTTAACTGAGCCCTGGGTACTTGTGATGTCATTTTCAGTTGACAGAAGTGACAAAATGGCCGCCCCCAGAGATGGCTGAAAACGCAAACGCAATATTTATCAGAATGCTTTGTTTCAACTTGTGGGCTTGCATAGAACATATTCTTGAAAAAAAGATGTTTGGGTTGACTTCCTCTTTAAGAAGTTATAGCCCAATAAATATGGTGTAAAATCAGTTGTGGGATCGAGGATATACTTAAAATCATGGAGACACTCACCTGAGTTTGAAGGTTGACGACATCTGCCTCCATTTCATTGTTGGACTCGTTGAGGTCACTAATCTCTTTGTTGAGCTGCTTGATGTCCTCGTCATTGTCCAGAACTAAAGAGGCAGAATGAGATTAGTTTAAAATCCTTCATCGGTGTGCATTTGTTTCTATATATTTTTACACATGAACATTTTACCGTCACTGGCTCTGAACTTGGTGCTCAGATAGTCCTCTGTGGGAAACTTGGCCTTTTTCTTGGCATACAATGCCCTGGGGCACCCTGAGAGGCTACACAAAACACACATCATAAGTAACATAAATAATGTGTACGTGCACTATTATTTGTGTACCACACATTAAAACTGCTAAGGAAAGTCCCGTATTTTCCGGACTACAAACCGCTACTTTTTTCCTAGGTTTTGAACCATGCGGCTTATATAAAGGTGCGGCTATTCTGTAGATTTTTTTCTTCCACCGCTAGGGGCGCTCTAACCAGAATTACAATACAATACAATACAATTTCCATTAACAGGATGTGACTGCAGTTCAACAGGCGAGGGCGCTATGCACTAGGTTATAAATTAGGTGGTATGCGGAAGTAAAGCAATAAAAAGGTGGACGTTAACTGACAAACTGGAGTGGCAGCGGGCAGTGAAATGAAGATAAGTACGGTTTATTTTGTCTTTGGTTCTGTTCTCTTTTAATCAGCAAAGTTGCTGCCATGTTAAAAGGTACTGTGAGGAAAGAATGTGTTCAGGTACATACATGTACATTTACAGTTCAAAATTGTTCTTTAAATGCAGTAAATATCAAATTTTTCAAAACAGATATGTGCGGCTTATATAAAGCTGCGGCTTATATATTGTTTTTTCATATATATATTTTTAATAGAGTGGGTGTGGCTTATATAAAGGTGCGGCTTATAGTCTAGAAAATAAGGTAGTTATTTTGTAACAATTTTAAGTTTCAAATCTCATCGAATGGACATGATGTGGGGTCCCACAAGGGTCAGTCCTTGGACCTCTTTTATTCAGTTTGTATACTGTATGGGTAAAATGCTTCAGAACGCCAATTTCTGCTATCATTGCTAAGCGGATGACACACAGCTATATTCATCAATGTCCCAAGATGACAGCAGTTCAGTTAACCTGTTGTGTCACTGTTTAGATAAAATTATTGTAATGGTCTTCTGACTGGAGTCCCTCAAAAGAGCATGGAACAGCTGCAGCTCATTCAGTATGTAACTGACCAGAACAAAGAGATCAGACCATATCACTCCAGTCCAAAAGGCTTTACATTGGCTCCCAGTCAGCTGGAGAATATATTTTTAAAAATATTCTACTGTTCTATGAATCACTGAATGATTTAGGTCCCAAACACGTTATGAAAATGCTAATTGAAATTCCACCCGGTAGGGCTTTGAGGTCTGCAGTCTTAGGTCTATTAGTGGAGCCAAAGCAAACACGGTGAAGCGGCATTTTAGCCGTTATGCAGCACGTTAAAGGAATACGTTGCCAACCGAAGTGAAGTCAGACCCAAGTATAAATGCTTTTAAATCCATGTTAAAAACAATGCTTTTGTGCGTTTTCTTTGATTAAGGTCTTTTAGGCATTTAAAAAAATCTATTTCACTCTACAGCCTTTTATGTCCGAAAGCTAATTTTCATTTCTTTCAGTTGCTTTTAAACGTCTACCTCTTAGTTGTAAATGTCCTTAGATGTTTATGTTTAGTAACTTTAATGAGCTACTTTTCTTCTCTTTGCTCTGGGAATGTCCTCAGTTGTTCTGTTAGTTAATGCTTTTAGATGTTGTGCTTTAGGTTGTGTGAAGCACATTGAGTTGCCTTGTGTATGAAATGTGATAAATGAATACAGTTGCCTTGCCTAGCCTTGCTATAAGCTGATGTATAAGTACAAAGAAAGCAGTGCAAAACAGATTCCCAGTCACCATAAAAAAAAAGAAACATGCTAAAAAAAATTCCGCGAAAGAAATCTGAACTCACTTTTTCTTCCTCGAGGCAGAATTTGGGATCTAAACACACTGTATAAATTAACAGTTGGAATGAACAATGTCATGTCCCATGAGTAAGATCAACCTTAGCGTGAAGCTTACCTGCGGTGTGTGAGGAAGCTGCCGTTTGCGTGTCCAGAGCCGTCACATCCCGGGGTTGGACATGTTGGTCCTTCTGTCTTGAAGGCCTTCCAGTTGAAGGGTGTGCCATTCAGGAGTCCCTCCTTCTGCCTGCGGGCTGCAAGTGGGCACCCGTAGGCGCTCCGATGCGTGGCGTACTTCCCGCTGATGTGTCCCAGGCTGTCACAGCCCGGCACCGGACATCTGCCGGGTGCAAATCGGAGGGAAAAGAAGAAAAATACAGAGCGGGAGAGAGACAGATGTGGAGAGAGCGTTGAAGAGAAAAGAGTGAGGGGGCACAAAGGTTAGACAGGAAGAATCAAACAACATAAACTGAAGATGAGACTGAAGTTACACACTCTCAAAAAAACCAATTACTCAGTTGGGTCATTTACGTTATATCATGCAAACAATACCACTACTGGAGAAATGAACTACTCATCATCATGTTGACATTACTGTTTTGTGCGCAAATGCAACATGAAGCGCATGTATTTCATATGTATTGACAATCTGCTCTAGATTACTTGACTTTCACAGTCACTATGTGCAGCTCAATGTCTTTCCCCATGAGTCAGGGCCTGACTGACGCAGTCACGTGGACAGGTCACTACCTCTGCATATGACTCACAATGACTTTCCTTGCTCTCCCTTCATTGCATTTTACGTAAGTCTTGCTAAAAGCAGACATTAAGGCTTTCTTTACGAACTTTAAAAGCTCCGAGTCCTCCTGGTTGTCCTTGGTAGGAGTTTTAATTCCACTTTTCTTGGCACGCGGGCACCCAGAGAGACTGAAAACAGAAAGTATGGAGTTGATAACATAAGGTTGAGAAAGGGCTGGTCAAGTGATTTCTTGATAAAGAGAGAGAGAACAAAAGCAAGGAAGAATATTTTCACAGAGGTTCTTCAACCAAATCACAAACCAATTCAACTCAAGTGCCAGGTATGGACCAAATGATAGAATCATGGTAATATGTGTGTGTATGTAGTCCCTGTCTAATTCTACCATCAACTGTCACTGAGCCTCTCTGACTGACTGTGTGTGTGCGCGTGAGAAATGTCTGCAAGTGGCTGCATGAGCCATTCTTTCTTAGTGTGTTACCTTCTATGGGAGGCGTAATTTCCCGTGATATGACCTGAGCCGTCACATCCTGGGGTGGGACATCTGGCGGGAAAATACGACAATGACTGACAGCGGCCGGAAAAGGTGATGATGAGAGAAAAGGCTGCCATTGTAAATTGTTTTCACTTTCTCTGCAGTGCACATATATCTTTACAAGCCACACTTTTCAGGGCTCGTTTGCAGTACTATCGCACGTTGACGTCGACGCTAATTGAAATCAAAGCGAGAATCGTCCGAGCCCAGATTGAGCAGAGGCAGCAGCAAACGACAAAAGATAAGCAGAATCAAAGCTGTGTGGCGTCGGGTGTCAGTAGCAGTGCTGTGAGAAGGCAGTGAAGGTGTAGCGCAGACATACTTGAGTTCAGGGGTGTGTGCTGCCATGAGGGACCGGAGGCTCTTATCAGCGAGAGGACACCCAGATAGACTGAAGGGACGGTTGGGGGAGGAGAGCGAGTGAAGGACAGGCAGAAGAAGAGGATGAAGACAGAGGAGAAGGTATGAGGGGAAAAAAGACGTGAGTGAAGGGGAATCAAGATTGCAAGGCATACCAAGGTCATTTAGGAAAAAAAGAGGACAGGCGGCCGGCAAGAAGAAGTAAATCACTGATGCGTATCTAAGTGTCACCGGCCGTCTTTGCCGCTTGGTGCTACACTACATTATTACCTCCTGGAGTGACATCATCAAGTAACATTTGAATTAGTGCTTTGGATTCAGAAGTGGACAGTGGTAGCATCTCTTATGATGCTAATGCCGAACAGATAGTCAGTGGCAAAATGTATGTATTATTGTGTAAACGAAACGCTACAATCCTTTTGGTACTGATTTTGACACCCTCCATTTTTCGTATAGGCTTAGGGGGACAAAACATTTGTGCTCCATGGATTCTGTCCATGGAACCGCTCTTAAAATATACACTATACTTGATTACAAAAATAAACGCTTAAACACTCTGCATGCACAGTTAGGAGCAACAGAGCTGTATTCTCCATGTTGTAAACGATATTTGTATTAGTGATACTTTCAGGTACCACAAGAGGGAGCCCAGTCACTAAAACAGTCACTTTTGGACCAAAAGTGCGGTAAAGTGCCCCAAAAGTTGTATTCATTCCAAAAGGCCGCTAAATCAGACAGAAGCAAACTGTGTGCACTGCACTGATGTGTACCTGCGATGAGATGCATAGTTGCCAGTGATGTGGCCACTGCCATCACACCCAGGTGTCGGACATCTGGACAGAGAAGAATAAATAAATAAATGAATAAATAAAGAATAAATAAATAAATGAATAAATAAAGAGTTGAACAAGAAAACGCTTTGCTAGCTTTTAAAATCAGAATAGACCAACGTATCGTGCCTACTGTATGATAGTCACACATGGGCACCACCCAAGCGTGCTTATGGGGACTCTCGATAGTCTCGATACTTACGAAAGCAGCTCCTTCTTGCTGTCCTTGGGCTGGAACTTGACCTTGAAATTTGGGGTGGTGACTTCTCCAGGGTACTTCCTGTCCTCCATTAAGTCCTGCATCATGTCACCGTCCTCTGGGTCGGATGACGCATATGACTGCCCGGCGTGATCCATCTGGAAAATGTAGAAATCACATTTAATAGGACAGTCATTACCTCAGTCATCCTTGTTAATGTGTGTGGCCAGAGGTGTATTCCTTTTTTAGCACAGATTTTTCTATCAACATATTTGGAATGTTTAATGAATGCAGGAAATAGAAACATTGGGAAAAGGCATGTACTTGGAAAGGGAGTGGACGTTTTGTCAAATGAGCCCTTCGGAGTCATGAAAAATTTAATCGTGCCGCCAGTTGCACATTCACTGCAAGATATCAGTGTTCAATGCTGAAATTGCCACATGACAAAATTTGATAGATACTTGTTTATGAATGATGATCATATTTTGAAAATGAATTGGTGTTGTCCGGTTCTGATAAAACCGACGCGAAGGCCACGTTCATGCTAAACTCTTCAGAGTCCGACGTGTTTAAAGCGGAAGTCAGCCCAAATATATTTTCTTCAAACATATATTTTTTCAAAAATATGTTCTATGCAGGCCCACTAGTTGAAACAAGGCGTTCTGATAAATATTGCGTTTGTATAATAAGAGTTAACCCACCCGTTTTTAACCATCTCAGGGGGCGGCCATTTTGTCACTTCTGTCGACTGAAAATGACATCACAGTTGCCCAGGGCTCAGGTAACGACCAATCACAGCTCTACTATTTTCTGAAGCTGAGCCTTGATTAGATCGTTATTTGAGCCCTGAGCATCTGTGATGTCATATTCAGTCGACAGAAGTGACAAAATGGCCACCCTCTGAGATGGCTAAAACAGGTGGATTTTGCTGCTTAACTCATTTCCCACAAATGCAATATTAATCAGAATGCCCTGTTTCAACTAGTGGGCCTGCATAGAACATATTCTTGAAAAAAATATGTTTGGGTTCACTTCACTTTAAGGCAGCGTTTGCAGTCGCTTCTCACTTTCACACAATTTGAGTCTGGTACTCAAAGAATACTGATTTATCCACTTTTTTGAATTCTCATAATTTAGACAGCCGGAAGGATTTGTGAGATTTTAAAACCAAATGTCTGCATATTCCATACGAATGTTACCTTGCACAAATTGCCATTTTTATTCTGTAGAAATATATATTTTTTTAAGTTTTCTAATTACTGTCTGCTCGCGGTTTTAAGATGAATAACTTTTTCGAGTAAAGGATTTTCCTCAATGCACAATATTGTCATTAAAAATCAGGCCCTTTATATTTCTTTTGAAAAAGTTCAAAGCAGTAGGGATTAGCAGACGGAAAGGATGGTGCAATGCACCTGACATACCACCTCTGTTACTCAGTGCAATGTTTTAACCGAGCAGTAACTCGTTCTGTGACATAAATGAACAATAGAAAGAGGAACGGGCTACAGGAAATAAACAAGGCTTTTTTTGTTCATCTGTCTTATGGGATTTCTTTGTGTTGCAACAGCTCCTCTGTGATCAGCAACACAGGAAATACTGCCTGATTTTATTCTTGTGTTTTTTTTTTGTTTTTTTTTTACTGACCTCGTCCATTTCCTCCTCCCTTTGGCGGTTGTGTTTGGTAAAATCCAGAGGCCCCTCCCACTCCTCCTGCTTGTAGCTCTGTAGGTTTGGTGATGTCATTCCACTGCTTCCCCCGTGATGCAGAGAGGAAGACGAGGAAGAAGAAGGGTCTGGGGAACGGACCCCCGGGCTGGTGCCAGACAGGCTGCCTTCATGTTTGATGGGCTTCTTCATACTCAGGTCCAGAGTACCATTCTCATCTACCTCAATGTCCATTTCCTGTTGAAACACACGGGACTGACCTTGTATTCTTGTGCAACAAATCTAAAGATGATTAAATCTCACATCATTGATTAGTTAAGGTCTTATGATATTCTTTCTTTAATTTAAATAAGTCAGTCTTTCTCTGTTCTGTGTCCAGTTCTGGTAAGAGAAGAGTTGAGAGCCACCGTGTTGTTTTGTTTGATTTCTTCTAAAATAGCAATGCACATATGTGATGATCAGAGGCCAAAAAGAATACATATAAAAGGGATAGAGGAGAGGAAATGGGAACTGTTCCCAGAAATGTCCCATGTTGATGCGCTCACTGTTCCATTATTGATTTTTAACTGGCTCAGACTCTGATTCCACGTCAGTCCTCGTTGACTTGAGCCATTGTACTACATACACAGCTAGGTCATATGACAGAGACAGAAACAGTCGGTGCTGTATCGTCAGACCTTCTCTATCCTACATTAGGATACATTAGGATTACGTCTAAGATAATCCACCTGAAACCAAGACGGGAAATGGAAACCGATGAAGCAATCATATTTTCCAACTGTGAAGGAAAACCCATTTAAGAGTCACAATATAGACCAAAGTGGCATTCCAATTACATCTTCTGTGTGCTTAGGGAGGGCAAACAGTATAACGGGGTATTGGCCGAGTGGCGATGAAAACACGGGGGCAAACATTAACTACAGCGTCAAAGAGAGGACTGGTGCTAATGGTTGAAAGGAAACAGGGAAAAACGAAAAATGAAAGGAAGACTGGCCGGCGTGGAACGAGTGGGAGATCTGCGCTCCAGATTATTCAACAAAAAAGGCTACCTGGTGGTGGAAAAGTCATCCGTGCAACTGGCCGAGGGCCAAATTCAACAGCAACATGAGGAGTGTGTGGGATATAAGGATGAAAGGGAACGGCTAGGTGATGCAAGTGCATCTCAACCACCGCCGTTGCGGTGAGTCAGCGCCCGGTTTGAAAATACACAACTGGGGGGACGGCACAAACACCAAGGGAAAGGAGACTGTTGTGCCCTGCTGTGTCTCATGCTACAATGCGCTAGCAATTGCGGGGATTTGAGGTGAGATGAAAGGAGCCATCTTTACAATGATGACATTCCTTGTAGAAAATGTACATTTTTGATCCTCGCCTAACAAGTAGGTCACAAGGGTGTCATTTCAACAACGGTAGTGGCATACCTTGTTTTGTGGTTTGGTGCTAAGGTTCTCAGGTTTCTCCCAGCAACGTGTAGAAAGGTTGAGGATAGCGGTGGCGGCCATGTGGGCAGCTTCGGCGTCATGGGAGTAGTCATAAGCCAAGGACGAAGGTTTGCCGTAACCGTGCAGGCTAAGGCTGGGCGATGACGATTTGGGGAATGAGGGCTTACCTGCGATAAAAAGGTGTGCGCGTCAAGAGGAATCAAGTATCTCATCATGTCGTCAACAAGGTGTGTGCCGTTGGAGTAAGAAACAACCATTGACGGTGTTAAATGTGTTCAAATACAGCTTTTGTGTGGGGCCAAGTGGTGAGTGTACGCCCTCTCTTACTTTTGAAGGCTTTGGGTGAGGTTTCGCTGGTGGGCATCTTTGGCGCAAGCATACGCTTCCCGAACACTTGAGCATCAAAGCTTGCATAATCAAAGGACACCTTGGAATACTTTTCTAGCTCCTTGGCCAGGTTGGCGCGGGGCGTGGTTGGCGCCATGTTGGGCCTGTAGCTACCATACTGGGGCATCTCCAGTTGCTTTACGAAGCACATGGGCCTACGAGGATGACAAGGAGCACGCGTCAGGGTAAAACACTAAAGAGAGAATCGAGGCGGAAATGGAGTAAAGGATCACACGATCAGCACACACGAAAAACAAATGAGCGAATAAGAGAGGGAGGTACAGCGTGAGAGTGAGAGAGGAAAGATAGGGGCAACAGTGTACTTAGCGGGAGTGCTGCTGGATTAAAAGCTCTCTTATCAGCAGAGGGCACATTTGCATGTTGTACGGCATGGAATTTATGAGCTTTAAGCCCTCTCGTTTTCCTAAAGAGCCAGCGCTTTTGTCAGACCTGTTGGCGTAAATCCACCGATAGAGCCGAACGAGGCAGAATGGTGAGGGGAGACGGCAAAAGAAAAGAGGAGGAGGCTGAGGAAAGACAGAAGGGGGGAGTGGTCAAACAAGAGGGGGAGGGAGGCAGTGTAGGGGTGGGGTCACCTTCCCCATCTTTTGCTTTCTTTTCCTCCATCCCCCTCCTTATCTCCGAGCTCCCCACCCTCTTTGGTCCAGCCCCCTTGTTCCTCCTCCTCGCCATCCAATATCACATATATAGTCCAAGGTCTGCCATCACACGCTAATTAATAATAAGCTACAGGACCGAGCCCGAGGTCGCGATGTTGTCAGAAAGGTCCTCATACAGAATGCAAATAAAGAGACGGCCTAGCAAGACCATTTTCACGAGGGCATTTATCACAGGGGGTTTGATCTTCTTTTTGGTTTTTTTTATACATTAACTTGAGTTCCATTAGTACGTGCCTTGAATGTCGAACACTTCAATCCCATGCAACGCACACGTTTCAGCCTGTCTTCACACCAAGGGAAGACTCGACTTTAATGTGACCCCCCCCAACAATGCCCCTATAGCTTGAATAATTTGCATCTTCCCTGCATTATTAATTAAAATACCAATGAGGAAGAGCACGGACTTAGCATAATACAGATGTCTCATTTACGCTAATCATCATTCTTTCAGCCATAATGAGGGTGCCTGGCCAGCTGGGAAGATTAACGGTGAGAAAGAGACGTCCGTGTTAGCACAGTGGCACTAATGATTAGACCACCCGAGTGAATGCTTGAAGAGTTTCTTGAATTCAGATATCTACAAGACAGGTCCTAAGCTCATGAGGATCCCGGCAACGAAGTGAACATTTCAGCCTTCACAAAGACAGCAACGCACGGTTTTGATTAACACTGTCAGTGATGTATTTGAACAATGTGTTTATCATTGTGTTTGTAGTGTAACAGAGAAGAGAGAGGCAAATTATTAGTTAAAAAAAAAAAAAAATGGCAGTGTTCTAAACCAATGATACAATGATTAGAAACACAGAATTAAAGGTGAGTAAATGTCAAATTTGGGATAAAGCTCTTGTACAGAATGTTATTACGTACTGATTGGGTAGCTGGGCTCTACTCTACTGATTTACATATAAACCTATGATTGCATATAATTAATGTTACTTCAAGCAAATCTACGCGTATCAAAAATGCATTAGTACTTTATATTTGAATAATTAATCGAAACATACGACAGTCAAGATAACAACCCATTCAGAGTCCGTTTTACAAAAAAGATGATCAAATCATGTGTTCGGCTCCATGATGTGAAGTGACATCTTGGGCTACACACCTGAGCACTCTGTCATTAGGACTTCCTTTGAGGAGCTCGCCGCCGGGCTGAGAAAGCTGCTTGTCTTGGCTCTTGGACAGCTTCTCCGCCGCTGCAATGGGACACCCCGAAAGACTTGAGAGGTTGGAGGAGGAGAAAGATGCATATTTAGCGAGAGAATATGCTGACCGTGTCAATCTGCACCACACTGATGTGCACTGACACAACTGCTGTCCTGCATACATAAATATATGAGCTTGCAAATAACAAAAAGGCAGAAAACCCTGCCCACGTCTAAAAAAAAAACAGACAACAACTCATATACGGTGCTGTTATGTCTGCATACCTGCGGTGTGTGTTACGGTTGCTGTTAACATGGCCCTGACCGGTGCAGCCAGGAGTTGGACACTTCAGCACATTCTCATGCATGGCCAGAACTGAAGAGACATGAACACATATGCACAATGACATATAAAAATGTAGTGTATTTCTATTATACGGCATCCGGTAATCATTTCTTGTTTGCGTGATAACACCGATGCAATTGACAGACATGGCGCCACAAGTTGTCCACCAACCACCTTGTAATGAGCATGACAGTTGGTTTACTTTAAACAATAAAACAAGTGTCTACTACTAGCAATATTAAAAAAAGGATTCTGCCACTATTTGGCAGTAATTCTCAACCTTATGCTGGTTTTAAATAGTAGAGCAATATTACAACAGAGGAGAAAACAGAAAAAAATTAATCTCCCTCAAAGCGGAAGTCAACTCTGTTCTCATGTTGTGGTGCAATGTGTCAAGACTCCAGTTGAGTAGTATTTACATTATTGTAACTCGCCAGGATATACAGTAGTTTGGTGCTAAAAGTGTAATGGTTACCATATAACCAGAAATATATCTACAAAACACCACCATTTTACAGTACGCTCTGCAAACATCTTTGTGCCACGTGCCTTGAAAGGATGAGTAGTTCTACTTCATTCTAATGTTATTATGCAGTGTAACTTTTACTTGTGTAATAGAAATATTACAATTTATATTAAAGTGGGGGAAGTCAACCCAAACACATTTTTTTCAAGAATATGTTCCCAGCAGGCCCACTAGTTGAAACACGGCATTCTGATTAATTTTGCGTTTGTGGAATATAAGTTAAGCAGCAAATTGCACTCGTTTTTAGCCATCTCCGGGGGCGGCCATTTTGTCACTTCTCTCGATTGAAAATGACATCACAACTACTCAGGGCTCAGGTAATGACCAATCACGGCTGACCTGTTTTCTGAATCTGAGCCGTGATTGGTCGTTGTGAGCAGTTGTGATGTCATTTTCAGTTGACATTTTCAGTCCTAAAGTACTAAAAAGTAATCAAGTTACATTACTTTAATATTAGGGTACTTATACTACTAAGTACATTTTATTAACAGGTAACTTGTAACTGTATCAGAATACAATTTCAAAGTAACCTTCCTAAAACTGGTTGTTAGAGTGAATACTGTTCAATCTCAACAGCCTGTGCAGTTGGGTGTGCTACCAGTATGTGGATGATGGAGAAATCTGATGCTTGGGGGACCTAAGTAACCTTTCAGCCTGGGCCAGAAAACTAGGAAATTCAACCAGGAACAAACCACGAGTGTGAATACAATTTGGTGCCACCATCAAGAAACGTAGGTTTCAATAATAATAGGAAACTCACTCTCAGGGGGGATCCTGTCCTTGTGGGGGCAGCCGGACAGGCTACGGTGGTGGGGGTAAAGGCCGGTCACATGACCTGTTCCGTCACACCCTGGGGTGGGACACTTGATTTCCCTCTTCTCTGGCCGAATACTCTCTAGATTGACGGACGATGCAGAGGTTAGATGGGCAAGAGAGGGAGGCGGAACAGAAAGGAGGATGGAATAGAAAAGGAGGACAAAAGCGAGTGGTTAGTGCCATCAGACAGTCTGCTTGGCTGAGCATGAAATCTAGACATACACGACTGTATTTTGTGTTTTGACTGCGCAAAGGCACCATCTGTATCGGCTCTTCTCCTTGCCTTGTGTGTATCTGTTCACAGGCAATGGGACATTTTATTGTCTTTAAAAGCTTTATGACAATGTCTATGTCTAATGCTTAAAACATTATGTAAGATAACTGGATCAAAGTTGACCACTCGGTTTGAAAATGTCCACACGCCACGGGCTGGATCCAAATAAAGATGTATTTTAAAATGCCATGACAAAGATATTACACTAATAACTGTCAGCGACATGAATCTATAGCAATCTAGTTTGCAGTGGTGTCGAATTGGACCATCATCACATAACACATAACATTTTCCCACTTTCATAAATTCAAAAAATGTTACAAGCACACGTAAAAGTACACAATTGCACAAGCATACGTGTAAAATAAATACTGTACATCTCTGACCGTCAACCAGAAGTGAGCATTATTCGATTTTATGCTTCACCTCTCGTTTTGGATCTCATTGCACTGCTCAGGTATACCTAATAAAGTGTTTGTTGAGAGCGCGGCAGTCTGTTAGCAACATACACGACAAACAACGCACGTTTGACTTTCCTGCTACTAGTGCTAAGGTAGCGCGGCGCCATTGACGTCGCAGGAGTGAAAGAGCAGAAAAAGAGAGGTCCGATGCTCCGTTGGCCTTCAAATTGAATGTTAATGAGACATGCATCCCCTAATTAAGGTTGAGCAGTACAAGAACGTCGCCACGGGAGGGAGGGGAGGCCAAGGAGAGGGCAACACTCGCAGGCATGTAATAACACGACCACTGATATAGTGCAAGGAGCATGACGAGAGGGCGCTGTGCCAACTGAGAAACACAAGCTTCCATCAACCATAAACAAGCAACCTGTGCTTGGGCCTTTCCTTGACTTTCTCTCTTGCTCACGTGCCACCGCCTCGCTTAACCCCGCTCTTGTCTTCTTAGTAGAGCAAGGTTGTCGAGCTGAAGCAAGCGTGGGGATTCATTGCCGCGCCTCAAGTTCAGCTGGCGCATAACGCGGTGTTCCTGTTGTAGTTCAACATGTTGTTGAATAAAATAATGAGTATGTCATAGCCAAGCTTGTACGGTATCATAAATCTTGTGATGGTATGTACAGTCCAATTTGTACACAACTTTTCTGGATCAAAAATCTAACAAGTGGACTAAAGACTCAGAAGGTACAAGTGTTACCTTGACTTACAAGTTGAAGTCGTTCGTGACGTTCCTCATTAAAATGAATTCAAATGTCATTAATTTCGTCAAAAACACATCGTTACACATTGCATATAGTATATTGTAAAATAGCAATATTTGAAAAAAAAATGCAAATTGGCCATTCAAAACAAACACAGGTCATAACATATTAAGCTCGTAATGTCACAATGTTTGAGCGGCACTCACGTCTCAGTGTGACGAATATGCGTGGGGAGTGTACACGAGTGAAAGCGATCCTTTGTTCCAAACAATGCATCACATTTGTCAGTGCACCTATTGCCGGTACACAGGCGGACACATCAGAGATATATGGGTATAAAATAGCCGAATCGACCGCGCTGCTACGACTGACCGGAGGCAAAATTAATTAAAAAAAAATAAATAAATAAAAAGAATAGATAAAAATACTTGATGGAAGCCTTTTTAAAAGTGTGGTGCGCGTCACATTTAATGGGAATGAAGGGAGCTGATTTGATTGGCTATGATTGAAGTCGATTGTGGCCACTCCCACAGCGGCGCAGCCTGCCTTCTCAGGTCTAACGCGCCTCTGCACGGAGATATGTCATGCAACTGTGTCTTACTTCGTCGGACTAGATACACGCAGGTATACTGTACACCAGGGCTCTTCAATCCTGTTCCTCGAGGGCCGGTGTCCTGCCTGTTTCCCATCTGTTTGAATCAGGTGTGTGTTGCGGCAGGGAGACACGGAAAACAGGCAGGACACCGGCCCTCGAGGAACAGGATTGAAGACCTCTGTTGTAAGCTGTCTATTCACACTTATTTGTGCAAGTACTGAAAAAGTTAGTCAGGTTCTACAGTATTAATTATTTGTTTATGAAATGCCAATGATCACAATCACATACAGTAGAACGTCCAAGAAAGTCCCTGTTTGTTTTGTGCACTCGGTCCTACCTTTGAAGTAGCTCTTTCTGATGACCTCAAGGTGCTTGGGCCGGTCCTCCATGGTGAAGTATCTGTGGTGCTGTATATCGGAAACGCCCAGCAGCTCCCTGGGCCCAGCCGGCTTCACCTGCTCTGCTTTGAGAGCAATGGCTTGTTCCAGGAGGCCCAGGTTCCCTCGGGTCATGTCAAACATCTCAGACTCATCCGTGACGGTGGAGCGCTGGGAGAGGCTATCGTCGTCGTCGTGTTCGTCGTCACCGTCCACATCATCAAAGTCTTTCTCCTCGGACTTGTCAGAATGCACCTCGATAATATCGGGCGAGGCAGAGGGCGAGACTTTGTGGATTTTAAAGTTATCGCCTCTGCGGTTTGGTGAGTAGTTGTCAAGTGGACTGGCCATGTGGGAGATGTAGTTTAAAGGAAGGCAGGCCTTGTAGTTATTAAGTGGTTTGCGGGCGTCGTAGTTGTCAAGTGGACTGGCTCTAGTCACAATGTAGTTCTCATGTGTGTTGTAGTCCTCCAGAGGACTAACCCTGTGGTCTTCAGTCTTGATATGTGGTCCCTGAGCTGCTGTGGTGCTGGTGATGGTGCGGACAGCAGTTGGCACAAGAGGGTTCGGCTCCTCATCCTTCTCCTCCTCTTCCGGTGTGTTCTTCCTCTGTTGTGCCGGCTCTGCCGCCTCCTCCTCTTCTTCTGCTGCTGTGGCTTTTTGGTGGACCTCCTCGGCGAGGGTTGTGTCCTCGCCTCGGTCATCCACCAGCTCCTCCTCTGCTCCTTCGGTCTCCTCTTGCATGTCTTGACCTACGCCTACTACGCCTTCAGCTGTTTCCCCATCCTGCTCCTCCTCTACTTTTTCATCGCGTTCAACCGCCGTTGTGACATTCCCCTCCGTCTCCATAGCAACAGGCTGCGGGGCGGCCGCAGTCGGAGCATCGTTGTCGTTACCCGTAGCGGGGACTCGGCCAAGGTGGAGGAGAGAGTTGGCCACCTCTTCAGCATTCCGAGAAGGAGACTGACACTCCGGTGTCATTGGAGGCTCAATGAAGACACACTCTTCTGGGAATACAAAGACAGTTCTGTCTGCCACATGTGCATGTGAAACACACTTCAATTCAATAATAATGAGCAAAGGCAACACTACCAGTGAAGGGAAGCTTTTTATAAGGACTAAACGAGAAAAAGGACCTCTGATGACGGGGTACACCCTGGTATGGTCATCAGACAATCGCAGGACACATATAGACAAACAACTATTCACACTCACATTCATCCCTAAGGACAATTTAGAGTCGTCATTGAACATAACATGCCTGTTTTTGGAACGTGGGAGGAGGCCGTGCTACCTGCAGATAACTTTCACAAGGATGGAGAGAATATGCAAACCCCACAAAGGAAGGTTGGAGGCCGAAACCCCCAACCCCAGAACGGTTTTGGACAGCGTTTGTAGGTGTAAGAGTAAACTAACCTAAGTCCGTTTGATTTGCTGCTTCTTCCTGCTCCTCTTCCTCCTTTTGTTGACTCGGTGTCCTCTCACCCTGTCCATTTGTCTGCCCATGCGTGAGGTCTTCCCCAATCTTCTCTCCCTCTGCCGCAGCGTCCATATCGTCCTCAGCCTCCTTGCTCTTGCTTCTGTTCTCGCCCTCCCTCTCGCTGTCTCCCTCAGCTTCACTGCTGGCATCACTTTCTGCACTGAAGCCCTCATCCAGGGCCAGTTTCAGGGGGTGAGACTTCCTCTTGGATGCTGGCCACTCCGTTTCCTGTTCCTGCTCTGCCTCTGCCTCCTCAACGCGCCGCTTTCTGGCTACGGGGCATCCCAGAATGCTGACAGGAGAGATAAGAGGAAAGCGAGACCACAATTGTGTGTGACTGAAGACGTGCTGGAGAATGGACATGAAGGGATCCTGAGGAGGGCGCCATGCTCGCTCGCGACCAGATATGGCAACCAATCTCAGCCAATTGACTGAAACATTTAATGAACAACTTGTATGGAGAGAGCAGCGGGGGAGGCAACGGAGGGTGAAATCCAATAAAGTCCCCCTTATTCTCACCTGGGAGACGGCGAGTGAGATTGAAGGAGGATCTATAAACAAAGTGCATTTGAAATTGCCTGCCGAATGACTACACATGTAAACAGATAGCTAATGTCTGTGACACAATAAAGGGGAGTCACAAGCCAGTGAGCTGCCTGCTCTCTGCAGCTCTCGTGAGAGTGATCGTCACACATGAAGGGGATCACAGCTGGATGGAACCTGAAGAAATTACTTTCACACCTGCTGGAGAGTTTGTGCTCTTTTTCAGTGTGATTCATTGTATGTAAGAGCCTTCAGCAGCTATAAATAATTTTCAAATAACACTGGTCAACAAATGTTACAAATTATTTCAATCAGAAATGCAAGTAAACTTTCATTCATTATTTTTTTTTTGCGCTGTTTCCGGATCTGCCTTTGTTTTTTTCTCTAGGTTTTCATAATAATAATATGTATGTCAGCAATATATTTTGTAACATTTATGAATTCAGGGTGAGGTTCAGCAACAGGTAGAATTGATTTTTTCAGAAACGTCATAGCTATAAATTACAACGCATGGTAAAATCCGTACTGAATAACCTTTTACAGAGCAAATATAAAAACAAAAAAAAAAGAAAATATCTCAAAAGCCGTATGTGCTACAAAAAACAAAGGAAGACATCTTTTAAATCAGTGTCGAAAATACATTGAGGGACACATAATGCCACCTCTGATCAAAATTTGCAAAATTTGAGTGTGACCTCAAGGTCTGAAAACTGGCTTTGGCAACTGATGCTACATATATTTAGCTCGAGACATTCAGGAATTGTCAATAGAATGGTTGTAGTTCCCAATCTGGGATATTTGTTACGTATATAGGCTTTGATACTTGTGTATGGATCCTACTCACAACTGAGAATGAGAATGATTTTAGTTCATTCATGAGGCAAGCCTTGGTGCTCGGTTTTCCAGAACCATTTAGGCTACACAGATTTAAAAACAAATCTACTTTTATGTGTATAATAGCTGGTACCTTCACCTAACCTACTTGGACATGGTGGGGTACCGCTGTAAAAAAAAAAAAAAAAAAGGGGGTGAACTCAAGATTTCAAGGCAACAAATTTTGATAAAAATACAATTTTAAGTTGAGCAATTCAACTATGTAACTACTTAAAGTTTTGCAGTTGTGAAAAATGGCTTTCCCGAATCTCACAGCAAAGAAATAATAGTTTACAGAACTGTTGTCCTTTGTATTGTCCACACAACCTAAAGATAGAAGCAAAAACAACTCAGCAAATTGTTCTGGCCCAAACCACTTGCTTGCTTTGTTGTGCTAACTAACATTGTTACAATAAACGTCAACTATTTATACTTTAAAGCTGTTCCAACTTAAATTATTGTTTCAACCCGCCGCAGCCCCCCAAAAATACGAGTTGTGTTTTCTACATATGATAAATATAACAAAATCCCCCTTGGGTACATTAGTGTAATTTAGAATGTACCTTGAGGGACACAAATCAACTCATATTTCCCGTTACTTCTGAGAGTTTATGATATCACGTTGTTGTCTGTCATGGCCCATGTAATCCTGTAAGTGTAACCGCGATGTCATCTAACAAAAAAAAAAAAATCTTCCAAGAAAGCAAGATGGGATGGATCAGCAATGATGAGGACAGACAAACAGACAAAGAAGGACAGACAGAGTTTGTTTTATCTGCCCTACCTTCTGTGTCGTGAGTATCTCCCACTGATATGGCCAGAGCCATTGCATCCAGGGGTGGGGCAGCTGGATGGGATGGATGGAGGGTAAATATGTTTAACACATGGTGCATTGCAGTTATCAAGCAAAATTAATGACAGCGACTGGAAGCAAACTCTCCTCACCAAAAAACCAAAAACAAAGGCATGCAAAGCAAGCACACAAGTCACAGGGATGCGCATGCACAAAGGCACACTTGGTCGCTGATATGGAGCCACATGATGCATGAATGCAGGTGGCATCAAGCCGGGAGAACATAATATTGTGTGTCGTACATCAAGCCTGGCCTATATCCTGTTACCATGAGCGATAATGATCACCCAAGACCTGCTGTAATTTCCCCTGCTCTGCGCTCCTCACCATCACTATCATCAGGCAACCACCACCCACCCCCTTTCTCTGCCCCCCCCCCCCCCCCCCCCCCTCACCCGCTCTCTCTGATTCAGGTTGCTATGACCCCTCAGGATGGCTCATTTCAATTCTCATTAACGTATCCCACCTATTCGGCTTTATTACTCCAGTTATCCTTATTATTAATTTCTGATGTTAAGAAAAAACTGCATTTGCATTTAAAATGAGACCTGAGTGCTTATTTCTTTTGGGGCGTTCTGAGCACAGAGCAATGCTTAGGGTGAAGACTAACTAAATATGTTGATGTGGAAATCATTTAGAAGGAAGGAAGAGGTGAAACCACATGGAGCTGTAGGACCGGCGAGCCCCTAATATTGAAAAGCGGAGTGTCCTAGCTCCTCCCGCATCCTTCATCCGTTTTTGCAGTCATCATACACCCCTTGCGTTGGATCTAATGTATGTTCATAGCAGGAAATAGCAAAATGCTGAGGGAAATCAATAGCCAGTTTGAGGCACTGAGCACTAGCTGAGAAGAGGCAAGAACTCCAAAAATAATACCGTACTAATATGGCGCTTCACTGACGTAAATAAAGAAGCACTGTTTGTCTCTCTGAGTGCCCAGGGTGCTTCGCTATGCACATAAAACAACTTTATGAAAGATAAATGAAAGTGTTTTCTTACCTCAGCTCCTGTCCTACATGCTCAATAGGAACTGAAAGAATTGGTGGCGGGGGCGGGGGGTGGGGGAATAGACAGAAGGAGGGGGGGAAAGAAACGTGAGCTAGTGTTCTGAAATTGGTGCTGCTAAAAGAAATTCAGATCAATAAATCACAAATGCATACGAATCCCGTGAGGCTTCCACATCGAGGCTTATACACTTCTGAGGGAAACACATGCACACTCTTGAGTTCACATATAAACACACACATACTGTACTGTGTCTGACACAGGCAAGCGTAAAAACAAACAAGTATAAGCAAACAGGGAAAAACAGGAAGAGTGACAATCATATGCAGACATCAGCAATTTTGAAAACTGTGTTCTTGCATTCTAGGTGGTCTAAGTGGGGGAATTAAATTCAAAGCAAAACAGCATTCAGAATGACAAAAGAAACAACATTTTTTTTTCCAGGATCAACTTAAAGTAATTGCCGCGAAAAGACAAATCAAGCAATACTGCCCATCAGCACACACATCACTGTCAGCTGGCTGACGGCATCGATTGGGAGTTTAGCAACAGAATGAGTTTGGAGAAATATTCCATTTTCATTTGGTGCAAATAAGAAAACAATACAACCCTGGAGAATTGAGCCAGGGCTCCAATATCTCATGCATTAATCACATGTCAAAAATACCCCACATACTGTATCAAGATACATCGCGAGACACACTAACTGCACTGTGTGTGTGTGTGTGTCTCTATGAAGCATCTCAGTTTCTCCTTCTTTCATCATTCAGTAGCGATAAATCTCAACTGCAGCTCAGCCACAGTGCTTCTGAACATCTAAAAACAGTAAAGCTTTCACGAAACTCTCGGCAAGAATGCAATTAAGTGCATTCGATATGGAACTAAATTACAACCCAGTTAAAAACTTCTTTATTTTGTCTGCATCAACTTAGAAAATTGTGGAAATGCCTCTGAGCTGTGAAGTCTCAAGTTGGACTGCACTGTAAAAGAATTGTTGGGTGAACTCAAAGTTTTCAAGGCAACACGCACGGTAACATTTTAAGTTGGCCAATTCAACTATAAATGTTTAAAAGTTATGCCGTTGTGAAAATTGGCTTTCCTGCATTCCGCAACAAAGTTTAAAAAACGGGTGTCCCTTTTACTGAACCCCAACTTAAAGATAGAAGTTAAAATGTGCTTGCTATTTAATTTACTTGCCATAAAAGTCAACCATTTATCACCCTTGTCAACTTGACATCATCAGCAAGTGGAGGTCTGCTTGCAATTACTCATAAACAACATACTGTGCGCGCTTCGATCTCCAGCGAGTCTGTTTCTGTTTCCGCAACGTCAACGACTGTGTGCACGCCTCTCCTGCGCTGAATTAAAAGGGAATGCATCGCCGCTTTCATTGGCCATGAAGTAAGTCGGCTGTGTTCACTCCCACAATGGCGGAAACGCCTATTTCGACCTGCGCCCCTCTACGAAAATACCCCAAAAAAGAAAACTCCACCCATGCACACAGTGAGACTTCACTTTGCGCTAGACTTGCGCTGAGCATAACAATCTTTTTTTTTTGACATTGTTGACACCGAAACTTTTTTTGTTTTAATGAAAACAGGCATGACCTGACCCAACAAAGAGAAATGATGCTCACCTCTGATTCCCTTGGACCGAGTGCGAGTTCGCTTGTCATCACATTCTACACTCATCTGAGAGAAGGGGGGGGGGGATTTGGAAGAGGGGGAAAAGAGTAAATCATTTCTCAAGGAATAAAGTAGAAATAATGACAGATGGAATGATTTCTGTAAATCCTTCCTTGAACTGGGAGGGATTGTGGTGTTGGGGGGTCAAGATACACCAATACGCCTTCTTAGTGTGTGTATAGAGAGACAAGTGTGGGCCTTTGTAGTGGGTAGCTAGTTCATTTTAAAATCCCTGCCATTGCTACACCCTCCATTAACGAGCACCTGTAATTTGCAGTGGTGAACATGGTTGCGTGTTGCATAGGAGGCAATAGGGCCCGACTGCACGGGGGCCACAAACATTAGTGGGAGCAAGCATTGGAAATCACAACTTTCAATGTCATAATAATGAGGCAAAATCATACAGCCTCTAAAAGCTGCTTTAATAACACTTCTATGAAGTGAAATTGTGTGCGTGCGTGCGTGCGTGTAGGAGACACTGTGAGCATTGCTTAGTCCTGGCTCGGCTTTTAAGCCACAAAAGAGCAGGTGTTAACCCGGCTACAGCACAAACACAGAACCCCCCCCCACCCCCCCACACCCACACACTCTCAGACAGAGGGCCACACCTCCTTAGTACAGCCCTCTGAAGCTATCAGATGCTTTTTAGTCCTTTAGACCTTTTAGCGTTCATTACTTGAATTTATTTTATCACGGGTTTACCCCTTCTTTCTCTCTCCGTATTCCTAGCTCCTATAATGTTCCCTGCGCATCCCACCCTAAGCCCCTCTTTGCCCAGGCACTTAACTGCTTTGTGTTCACTCAATCATCAAGCTGGCATCACCACAGTGGGATTCGAACACAAGGCCACTGTTTCTCTTCTTAGTTTTCCCCTTTTTCCCCCTCTCTGTTTTTGGCAAAGACCCTTTCCTGCTCATGGACGACTTATGAAAAGAAGGAGAGGAAGAGGGATGAGAAGAAGATGAAGCATGCTGTTGTTGTTCATTCATTGGCCTTTAGTGTCAGGCCGGCGGTACAGGTGCAGGCAGAAAAAGTCCCTCCCTTCCTGTGTGCGGCCTCCGCGGCCTTGGCCTGCGACCGCTTTCTGCCACTCTATTAGATCAGGTGCTGTCAGCGCTGAAGTTGTGCAACAAGACGCAGCTTTGTCCCCTGCCTGAAGAAAGTAGTCGACTCTTTCAGTACCCCACTTGCGACGAGGAGCTGAGTGGATAAGAGCGCAGCGTGGAGTGTTTCTATGAATGTGCGCGCGGTCCCTCACACAAATGGCCCGTTCGGTGTATTCACCCAATCAATTTGCAGGCCTTGGTAATGGACTTTAAAAGCAGATGAATTAAATGGTATACAGACTAAACCAAAGTAGGTGGCTTGGTATGGATGTAAACAATTCTATTGGACTAATTAAATGAGTGTAAGAGGTCTTTGTTTGAACATGCATGTTTTTCAATGACACACGTGTGTGTAAATACACAAAATTGTCATCCATTTTGCCCGCTTTCTTCCAATGGCTCCTGCTCATACTGATCAGTCATCAGGAAAGAGCGCCTACCGCTTTCATGTTTGTGTAACCATAGCTACGCACATTTAAATTGGTAAGCACATCCGAGTTGTTCTCTTCTTCCTGTCCCTTTTCTCAATTCCAACTCATTAAATTTGTATGTGCGCAAAGTCATAGTGAGCGGATCCAAATGCAGCAAGGCAGGCCTTCACCTGATTTTCATAATCTCTTTGAAAGGGGCCGCTTCTAATGTACGTTCAAACTTGTCCTTTTTACCTTGTTGTCTTTTAAACGAGCCCCCTTGTACTTTGTGCGCAGAATTATCAAAATCTCATGCGTGAAAAGTGAGTAGGAGGGGGGAAAAGGAGAGAATATTGAGTGCGAGCCTGAATGGAAATGTGTGCCACTTGCAGCATGAACGTACTGTATACCATGCGGGACTTCAACAACTGTGAAATGTAATGTGTAATGGTGGTGGAGGAAGAAGAATAAAAGCACAAGGTGGAATTCACAGCTCATCCCTACAGGCTGTGTTGTACATTCTCAATCACTTTTTTCGTGTGATGCTTTTGGTGTAGGAGGGCTTTGCTCTACACCGGGACGGCTCTATGCAGATGTCACGCTGGGGGCAATGACTTCAGAGAGGAGGTCACCCTTCGTCTCTTGGCTCAAATTAATGACTCTTTCATTCATTTTTAGCTTTACAAGAAATCGCGCGAGAGAGAGAAAAAGAGAGCTGCAAGGAGCTACGGCAACGGCAACTGGTGACGGAAGACTGACATCACCAAAAGTGACCCCGAGGCACCAGCTGCCAATGAGAGGGCCGCTTGGCACGGCGGGCGGCCTCCATGTTGGACTGGCACACGGCAAGGCCTTCCATGGTTTCTCTGTACTAATTCAGACAAGACAGAGCAGTAGAGCGGCAGGAGGAGGGCTAAGTGCATCTTTCTCTCGTCATAGACGAGCAAGAGCAAAAGAGCAGACCTCCACCAAGGCCAAGCTAGTTGCCCTTAATTACCCAAGGACCCATATTATTAACCAAAGTGGGTTTTCTTAATGGACCACATATGCATAATTATGAGGCAGGCAACTAATTTCTCACATCCTAATATTGAAAACTGAAATGAAATGTAAAAACAAGTTGGTGGGTAGAAGGGATGAAATTCTTTAATTTTGGAGCTCTGTGTATTTTTTTTTTTTTTTTGTTAATTTATTGCTCACTTGCCTAGGCCAAGCTTTTGGCAAAGTTAAATATAAAATAGAATCCACACCCAACCCTGATGGGATCTCAGTTTTAACCACAGCATCTTCTCTCCTCCAATTCTGATCAGACAGTTCTGTGACAGGTGTCATACAGATGTCATACAGAGGGGATGAGAAGGGTGGCACCTCTCTGCCACCACCCCGAAGCAGCAGAAATCAAAGCAAATCAATAAACGTCATCTTCTTAGATGAACCTGAGCCATCCAGGGGGGAGCGAAACTACTTTTACTGGGCCCATGGGGCAACAGCCCACTCCCTCTCGCTTCCTCCTCCCTGTCCTTACTACCCCCCACATATCGCTCTTTCATTCTCCCCCACAGCCCCTCCATCTCTTTGTTGTGTGTCGCCCTCAGTTGTGATGCACGGTTGTGAAAAAATAAAAAGAGACCAGCTGTTTTCTGCTTGATGAAATTAACTCAAAATGTTCACAAAGTGGGAACGCAGTAAAGTGAAGTTGAGAGCTATGCAAGGAATATTCGTTTCTGCTGATATCAAGTATGAGCAGCTCAAGGCCATCCTTTTGAGTTCCTTTTTATTGTGTTTCTGTATAATGGGGGGAAAAAAATGCTGTAGCTAGAAGTTAACTCAGCAGAGGCAAAGCGCTGAGCTTAACTAAAGTGAGCTAAGCTGAACCGGGCAAGAGCCGAGCATGGGCGGGGTGGGGCCGAGCGGGACATTTGATGTTCTGTTTGATTATGTTTTCTACCTGCCATCATCTGACCCCTCCCTCACCCAAACCACAGCCCCTCCTTCTTACACCCTCCCCCCATTTCTTGATATCCCTGCTGAGTTAGGAAATGCCCAGGAAGCAGAATGAAGTGGTTTTTGGAGTGTGTGGGTAACTCTGACTGGTGGTGGGTGTCTGGGGGGGATGCTGCAGGGCCTTGTCACTCACCATGATTGGTCGACGGCTCTGCAGTCTCAGGGAGGCCTGACAGCGGCTGCTGGTCCTCTCGCCTCGTGTCCACCGCTGGTTCACCAGCTCGCCACGAAACTCATTTTCTAGCGAGGACGAGAGGGTGGGGGCGAGAGATATTTTACATGATCCGTACCGGTGAATGAGCAGTGGTTTGAGGAGGGGTGTGGTTAAAGAATACAAGGGTGAGGGGGTGGGGTGATGGTACTCAAGCTTGGAGTGCACCCTACTTTATGTCTAAGGAACAACACACACATACACACATACATGGTTAAGTGCCCCAGCTGGGGTCTCTGTCAGTCTACTAATAGAATCAATCAAATTTGCGCATTTTTATCGAGCTTTTCAGGGCGAATGTATAAGAGAATGGGGGGAGGATGCAAGGGATGAATGGTCAGTAAATAATCCATCATCCATAAATCAAGCTTCTTTTTTTTTTCCCTCCCCCTTTTTTTCATTAAGGTAATAGCTCTTCACTTCATTGCCCTGATCACCCAAGAGAAACTTTAAGTCTAATTCAAATCCCCACTAGATTCTTCTTACTGTAACAGATGTTGTCTTGGTTTGTTGTAACAGCGAGGTGAGGTGAAACCGGATGCAATGAATAAAGAAGCACTCTTGAGTACAGAATGTAATGATTCTCTTCGCGCATGAGCAACTAGCTATGTATGTTTAAAAAGACCCAGGTTTGGGTCAAAACGCAATTGAAAATGTATATCATGGTCAGTCAATCTTATTCCTCTCTATGTACACTGTAAAAAACACAACTTGTATTTTTGGGGGCTAAAGCAGTCCTTAAAGTTGAAACAACTTGAAAATATAAATGATTGACATTTGTGGCAACAATTGCAGTTAGCAAAACAAAGCAAGCAAGTTGTTCGATCCAAAACAATTTGCTGAGATGTTTCTCCTTATATCTTTAAATTGGGGTGCCCATACGGACAGCGGTTGTGTATGCTATTTTTTATTTCTTGTGAAATATGGGAAAACCAATTTTCACAAACAGCTAAACTTAGAATATTTGGTTGCCTAACTTAAAATGTTATTTGTTTGTTGCCTTGAAATTTAGAGTTCACATGACTTTTTTTTATTTTTTATAGTGTACTGTTATTTATTGGCCAGTACATGACGCTGTAGTCCAAATAAAGTCCAAGCCAAAAGCAAAGATTCGAAGAACTGAGAGGTCCTGAACCCCACCTCCATGCCCTCCCTGCAGCCTCCTCTTCCCCTCAAACTCTGCCTGCGCTCTCATCCCGACTTTGCCCATTACATGCAAAACTCACCAACGCCCAGCCAGCACTCTGCAAAATGCTTGTTTATCAACTTTTGCTCCCCCCCTGACACAAAAGTGATGACAACAGCAATACTGCTGGGCTGCATCTCTGTCTCAGCTGTCTCCACACATACACGAACGTCCATGAAAACACTTCAATCTCCTTTAGGATCTCTCCCCCCACACCACTTATTTTAAAGTAAAGTGAAGTGAGCATCTGTCCTATATTGTTAGTTGAGAGGCCAAGGAGTAGAGAGTACTTACAAAATGTAAAATGTATAACAGCGTTCTAGGACACTTTTTTTGTTGCCTCGGGTAGAAGTCGCTGTTCTCTGAGCTGAGCACTGAGCAAATGTTCCTTCTGGAGAGAACTACCACTGAGCTGTTGATCTCTCGCTATCAAATTCCACATTGTATCATTCATATACATATACATATATATATATACATATATATATACATATACATATATATATATATATATATATATATATATATATATATATATATATATATATATATATATATATATGGCTGGGAGGAAATAAAAAAATATATTGCGATACTTTTTATGCCAATGCAAATATCAATCCGTTGATAAGATATCGCAATAATTTCAATACCTTATGTTATGTTATGTTTTGCATGTTTTATAACATACTTTTGGAACATTTGAGGTCCTTATAGTTGAACTTTGTGAATGGAGTTTTATTTATTGCACTCATGTGTATCAGGAACAATTACTGGAATGCTTGAATAACACTTGTATAAATGTCAAATGGCACTTAAGTTAAAACTTTTTATAATATTTAAGTTAAGTATCGCAATACGTACCAAATCGCCACCCAACTATCGGGATCCATATCAGATCGTTCCAGCCCTATATATATATATATATATATATATATATATATATATATATATATATATATATATATATATATATATATATATATATATATATATACACACACACACACACACACACACACACTCACTCAAGCATACATTCTTTGATCCTATGCTGCTTCTTTGCACCTAAAAGACGGCTCATTATTTCACAGTAAAACTTGGAGGTGCATGAGAATTGACAATTACTTGTTCACTGTGGTTGGTTTGTTTAATCAGAAGCAAAAGGGTGTGGGAGTATATGAGGGACACTTTAATGCACAGTGAATGGATTTAAACCAAATGTTATCTACAGAAAAGATGTTTTATTTTAAAGATTACAATTTCATTCCTGATTTACAAACGCATCCTCTCACAAGACACTTAATTAGGTACAACTGCATAATATAATGAAATCCAACAACAGACGCATCATATATTTCTTAACATGATAATAATGCTCAGTATTGATTGTTTGTTGCATCATGCTAAGGACAGTTTGTCGTATTTTGATTTATCGGGGGACAAAATATTAGAAACACTTCTATGATGCAGTGCAGCATTACACCACAAGGTGCAACCACAATAATGACCACTAATAAAGCCTTATCTACAGTGTCAATCAAAACTGGGCATTATTATCTTTGTAAATGCCGAATTTTGTATATTACCTCAAAACAAAGTTTATGCAAGGGTAATACCATTACTCGCAGCTTACTGTATTGGGACAATGGAGCAAAGAGCCCTAAATCCATAGTTAGATTAAATACCGGAGTGGGCTGACTGTAACAGTATTAAGTGTACATACAGGGCCAAGCCAGCTGTACACTCCTGCTCCTGTAAAGAAGGATTTAGTCACAATACAATGTGATTAGGGGGTCGGCGAAGCAGAAAGGGAATCACAAATCAAAAGTTGTGGAGGAAAAAAAGAATAGAGGCTAGGCACAACATCTAAATATTTTTGTTTGACTTTTTAAGATGCTCAGTGCGACCTGGAGGTGAGGTACTGAGTAAAAGAGAGCAGTTAAAAGGCTGGTATCAGAACAAATGCCTGACCCGGCAGTTATGGGACGGAGGGGAAGCGATGGAGGAGAGCAAAGCAGCAGCTTTTGGAGAACCTCCCCTGAGGGCCACCCTGACCTCAGCATCTGAGGAACAACAAATGTGTCACTGCTGCTTATCAAATAAAACAGTGGCACTGGTGCCGCACAGTTCTGTGTGTCACAAGATTGCATGTTTTGCATTGTTTTTTGTTTTTTTAATCAGAATTCCTTTTGATTTTTCTCCTTGCCAACACAGGGTATGAAATTCATTATTTCCAAGCCTGTCATTTGAAATTCCTGCTCTCCATTGAAAGCCTGCAGGACCCTGACCTTTGCTTGTATGGCTGAGATTTCTGATAGGCTTTGAATGACGAGGGTGCAATTTGGCCCCAGCTGCTCCTCCAACATGTTTATTACACTCTCTCCTCCGGCACCTGCTGTCCTCGCCACAGGCTATTCAGTCCCTAATAAATAGAAAGGTTTGCCGCTAAGGTACCTAAAAACACAGAGGTGAGCTCAGCCTGAGCTGTATGCAAGCTCTATAGTCTCCAGTGACAGCATAAGGCACCAATAACCTAATTCTGTAATCCTTTGAAACTAGGCTACATTTCACAGGAAAAGATTGCAGAGCAAAACAAAACAAAAAGTGTTCATCACATCTGTCGGTGATGCATCACATCAAAGTCACTTCTAGTGGACCCATGCATGCCTTTTTGGCACGAGACAGTTTGGGGCTTTTCAACTGAATTTGAAAAGGAAGCATCGTCTTCTCCACAAAACCACATTACAAATTAAAAAGACTCGCAGCAACAACGCAAGCCTTGAATTACTCAATAAAGTTGTCAAATGTGGATACTTTGAAGACAGGAGTAAAGTGAGTTCCCTTCACATGCTATTCCCTGCTATAACCTTGACGTATGCTAAGCCATTAGCACAAAATAACAACAAAACTTTTTTTTAAAGTATTTTAAAGGAAAATAGAATAACATGTGCAGCCAACCACGATGAAAGACACATATAGTATAGTGCGCTTCTTCACCACCATCATCATCATCATCATCACTCATCTCTTTCCTCCATCTTAGGACGCAGGTGCATTGACAGACCGAGTTCCGCACACACACGCACACATTACGTGGCCATGTAAGCAAAGCAAAGAGAAGGAGGGGATGATTGTGAGTGGAAAAAACACAACACAGGTCCACATTACGCACCGCGGGTTGAGAATCCGGTAACACACTCGTTTAAAGAAAAACATTTACGACAGAATGCGCTGTGTCCCCAACAGTGGTGGTTATTTCTAGTCTCGACTTTTTCGGGGGTGTACACCATTAAAGACAGCTGACATTTGAAAAGAGCATCGCTTTTTTTTGTGTGTGTTTTTTTTTTTTTTTGCTGCAGAGGATCAAATGGCCAACCCCTCCCTCTTTAAAACGCTCCATCGTTCCATCCATCCACCTCTCACATCGCAACAACAGCGACGATTTAAGACCAAACTCCGCACATCGCACTGAACACTTGAGGGACACAAATATGACTAGTATACAAATATGGCGAGTATATATATATATTCGCTGATTGTCGGCGATTTATCGCACAGTAAACGGAAGCTAGAGGACAGCGTGGAGGATACATCTCAAGTGCAGGACACCCTTCCATAAAAGAGCACTAGAGGAGGACAAGTATTATTTGTGAAACACACACACGCACTTAAACACAGACACACACTAACCACGCTGACGAACTATCCACAGCACAAGAAGTGGATAGACGCGCCATAGTTGTGTTGTGTGTCCCGCATACTGTTATTAAAACGCAGTTACTTTCCGTCCTACAATTTAAATGTGAGGAAGTTTGAAATCATGGGAGTGAGCAAAACAAAAACCTGCGTATTATTGACGAATACATTAATTAAGTATGCAAAAGTACACATTAAAAACACCAAGGCAGTTCATTACCTGGAATCAATAATATTGCGTCGCTGCCTCCTCTGTGTTTTAACAGTTGTAGACGAAGAAGTTGGCTTGAAACGACAACAATAACATCCGAGTGATAGTTTTAAAAATGATTTTTGTATCCCGGTCCAAAGATCCAGATGTGGTAAGTAATGATGGAGAAGAAGCGAGCGGCCTCGGTCACACGCAGCACCGGCTCACGGCTCCGGATCGAGGCGTGAGGGATGTTACTTGTTTGTAAGCAAAAACATGGCTTCATTTGCCTTTGTCAGCGCGAAAAAAAAAACCCAATATTGACTTACCTTTCCCTCATGAGCCATTGTATCCCCTCCTCCCCTCCACCACCCCCATTCTCCTCCCTCCGCCCTTTGCCATGACATCACGGAAGCTGTAGTAAAACCTCGAGCATCACATGGGCAGGGCTTGAGGACCACCCCCATCACCCCCCCCATCACCCCCCCCCCCACACACACACAGACACAACCACGCACACCCCTTACGACACACTCTCTGGTACTTGAACACGCCCCCCTCTCGCTGACTCCCCCCCCCCCCCCCCCACCACCACCACACTCACTCGCTCCCAAACACATGCATCATCTGAGCCAATAAAGCTGACGATTTCAAAGTAGGAAAATTGCATTTGAATCTTAGGCACGTACTGAAAAGCCCAAAAAGCGTCCCGCCATCCTAAATGACATTAGTCAGAACAAGCATCTCAGAGTTAGACATACCACTCAACTAAGGTGCTGTAGCCATAATTGCTGTAGCCTCCTCCCTATGCCTACCTGAAAGTGGTACGATCCAATAATTCATTCAAGGGATATTTGTTTTCCTTCTAGGATTCAGCAGTGAGTTTGAAGCAATGAGATCACTGTCACTGATTTGTTGATAGTTTAACTGAGAAAAATGTCAATCCCAAACAGCAAAGAGACCCTCTTAAGTCACTCCCAAATGTTGTGTTTTTCGCTCTCTATTTATTTTTTATTTTTATGCGTTGCTGTTTTGAAACCATTAGTGGAAATGACAACCATTCATTACAAGCCATTTGAGAATAGTCCCCACAAATGCCATTCTTTATCTGCTGTCTCCACGCTACGCACGCAGGGAATATTCAAAAAGCCCAACCTTCAGCTTTCAGAAATTCTATTAAATTCTTATCTCCTTGCAGCAGGCTCTTTTTGTGCAATCCCATTGTTATGCATTGGAGCTGAAATCAATCACCAGGCGTGCACGTCGCATCAGTATGATTTCAGACTGTGGCTGCCTGCGTAGGAGAGGCGACTCACACAACAGGGGCGACAATCGAATAAACAAGGCGGGCGGGGGATGATGGTGGTGGGGGGGGTTATGAAATATCCTGGGCCTTGATCCAACTGAGCGGAACAAGGGAGGAGACCTTGTACAAAGTTAGGTCTGGTGAGGAAGTGACGAAGTTAGGACTGCACGGATATAAAAGTGACGGTACCAGCCTTAAAATAAACTTCTCTTTACTGGTGTCACTAGGCCTGTGGAGAGCTCCGAAGAGTTTTTGTATGTGAGCATCAGTACCCTGGACAGCTCTCAGAGCAGCATAATCACTTACACAAGTTTATTGTGGAGTCCACAAAGGCTTTTGTCTTTCCTTCATTAGGTGTTTCAACAGCTTGATGACCAGATACAACATTATTGTTGTTGCTAATTTCAAAGTCTTATTCACTGTTTCATGTCATTTCATGACATGTTGACAGCAGAGACAGCAGCAGAACTTTTGTGTTACACTGTAGATTAAAACAGTCCCTTCACCATGTTCTATGATAAAAGTGCACTGTAAAAAAAAAAAAAAACTTGTGTGAACTCAAAATTTCAAGACAACACACTTTGATGAAATTTTAGGATGGGCAATTGGTTAAATATTTTAAGTTTTGCTGTTCTGAAGATTTCACAACAAAGCAATCAGAGTTTACAGAACCGCTGTCCCTTGTATTATCCCCCAATTTAAAGATATAACAAAAAAAAAAACAACTCAGCGAATTGTTTTGCTAACTAACAATGTTTTCATAAATGTCAGTGAATACAGTTATTTAGGTAAACAAACATCTGAAGCACAAGTTAAACTTTGAACATTGTTTTGTTTTATGTAGAATAAAATAAAAGCAATACATACAATAAATGAAAAGCAGCCGTACTTTTACAGTTAACGTTTTCTTTTGAAAACTGCTAAACTTAAAAAAGTAGAGCAGGCTTAGAATTTTTAATTCCTAACTTAGTGTTTTAATGTAGTAATGCACTTTGAATGGCTACCTGCAATTTAGTAGCAAGTGTCTAGATTGCACCATTAGAAGAAAAAAAGGACTACAACTTGAATGTAACCTTGCTTTGTGCTTTGGTAAATGAAAGTCGACTCATAAAGTTGTGAGTGCAGATGGCACCGAGGCCTCCGACCACTTTTGAAAAAAGTTGTATGGTGGCGATATTGTGCATAAATATTACATGGGGCAGCAGCTGACTGAGCAGTAAGGTTGGGACCCGGGAAGCCCCTATGGGCCCTCGACAGATGGAACAAGCCGACAGACTAACGCAACAACAACAAAAAAAAGTTTTCTAATCAGCCCGAAGCCTGGTATTGTCCCCAAGGTACCAGGGCCACAAGGTCCCCCAGGGGGATCAACTCTCTTTTGTCTGGACACGTCAAGACATGTAGTAAAATTTATTTGGAAAATTATATGTCCCATATTGTCATTTGTTGATGCCAAGTTTTTTACAGCGTGGTGATGACGCAGAATTTTAATGGCTATTTAATCCCCCAGCGACGGGCATACGTTCAAAATAAATCATTAAATCTATAAATGAATAAATAAATCCGTCTCACTTGTTTGAAACATTCTTATTAAACGAAAAATGATGCGTTCTATCTACTGGGAGTACTTTACTAAAACCGTCAAAAACGCACAGCTGCCGTTCAAATGAATGAGTTACTTTTCCGCACGAAGACTAAAGTACATATAAGTTTTTGATACGAACCTAGAAAAGTGCGACACAGCTTCATCTTCGCGGCCATTCCGTCTGTCTGTCGTGTGTGGCGAGCTCCAAGTGCCGCCGCCAACTTTTTACAAGTGCGGCACAAACTTGCTCAAACTTTACTTCAACTTGCCGGGTCTGGGGTGGGGGTGACGGTGATTGACAGCTACGGGGAGCCAATAGCGAGGCGCCGTGTTCTCCAACTGCTGGGAGCTAGCCCAAGGCCGAGTAACACCCCCCAGCAAACCATCACCGTCGTCATCATCACCATCACCCCCCCTTCAAGTCTCAGCTTTCAACAACAATAGCCTGCACTGCAACAAAGAGCATCTGCTGTGGCCGACAACTTCTCACAGTCACACTAAGCTCCCACAGCAATCTGATTTTAAAGCATTAATACACACAACCGGGACTGACATCTCATTTCCTTTTACTTTTTGCATCAGATATGTGAGCATTTTATACTTTTGGGGAGGGGGCGGGGGTTTCTCCAAAGAATATTTCTTCTGTGAAAAGTTAAGGAAAATGGTCATGTATAATCAGCCATATTTCCATCCAAGAAAAAAAGTCATTAGCGCACACTTCACTCTAATGACCTTTGTATGTAAGGTAATGTAATATAATTTCACATTATATGTCCATATTGTTTTGTGTCTTTATTATTCATTTGCACAGTTAGACTTTGCCCAGTGTGTCTTGACTCCACTCTTTAGGCCAAAGGGAGCTACACATATAGCAGATGTACAGCTAATTTGGGTAAGTTAGAGGAACATTTTCACTCTAACTCCAGGCCTTTTCACAATTTGTGTATGTATATGTGTGTGTGTGTGTGTGTGTGTGTGTGTGTTTGTGTGTGTTTGTGTGTGTGGGTGTGAGTGTGTGTGTCTGGGACAGACAGACAGTTCCTCCCTCCCAATAGCAGATGGTCGGCCAGATAATGAGCTCTCCCATTGCTTGCTCCCATTATCCTCATCCCTCCAAGACGGAATGGGGGATATACCGCCATCAACACACAATCTAACACTTCTCCTCTTCATTTCATTTCATCTCCATTCATTCACTTAAAAAAAAAAAAGATAATTTTCACCTCTTTGTTTAGAAAAGTTGCATTTGACTACAGCCAAGCAGGTGCATTTGTAATCTGTTGTTTGTTTGGCAACCAGCAAGTATCTGAAATGGCAACAACTCACTACACGAAGAGACCGTAAACTGAACATGTCATATAATGTTTTTGTTTCCGTTCGGTTCTTACTACAATCCAAAATATAAATGAAATAATTTTAGGCCTACCCACAATTGTAAAAGTAACTTAAACTTTAAAAAAAAAAAAAAAAGCTAAATAACTTTACTAATGTAGAATTATCACAAAATGAATGACCAAATAAAAACTCAAATAATGTACAGACCATAAAAACCAAACTGAATGTCACTTTAAAAACTTCCCAAAAAGTTCTAAATAGTTGCAAGTCTTAAATAAATTATAAACTAAAAATAATAATATTCTAAACTAAACTAAGCTTACACTTATGAAGTTGTGAACTTAAGTAAACACCAAAACCTGTTATGAAGAACCAAACAAAACAGGAAAAAACTACACTAAAACAGTTACAAAACAAAGCCAAAATGAGCTATGATAACCAAACTCACGACTAAAACACACTAAATTAAATTAAACAAAACAGAATGAAAGTAAACACAGTTATGAAGTACGAAACTAAATTCAACTAGACCTCGGACTGCTTTTCTGCTTTGCTTTGTTGTGCGCAACACAAATATAATATAAGGCACCGTGTGCATTTAATTTCCCCATGAGGAATCATAATTTGAATGATAAATTAAAAATGTTACTCAACTCAACTAGATTGTGATCTGTTTTTCTGTGTGGTGTGAAACACAAGAAAAGTATAAATTGGAGGAAAACCAAACCCACAGAATAGCATTTTCAACCCCACTTTATTGGCATTAAAAAGTAAGAGAGAAACCAACCGTAATTATTTCACTGCTTAGTATGTCATCTTATGGGGAGCGTAACTCATTCAGAACCCGAATTTTCAGACCCTCTTTTACCGTAATGTTTGAAAAAAAATTGAAAAAGAAACATTAGTTCCTGGGATTGAATGGCTGGACTGATAAATATGTCTTTGAGATTGAAAGACAGAAAGACAGAAAGACAGAAAGAGAGAAAGAAATAGAGAGAGAAAGAAAGAGAGAAAGAAAGAGAGTGAGAAAGAAAGAAAGAAAGAAATTTAAAGCAGGACTGCCATTTTTCACTAATGCGAGTGATTTCTTAATTTTCTTTTATGTATCTGAGGATGGCAGACAGCCTGCAGTATTCTTCCTGATCATGGCTCTCTCATTAGCCTATTAACTCCATTCTTCACCCCCACCCTTCTACTACAGCCGGCATAAAGGGCCAAGCACACGCGCTCTACAAATTTAGCCATATGCAAACACAGGCAAATGAATACACATATAGCATAGACTACCCCCCCCCCCCCTCCACAAAAAAAATAACACACACACACACACACACTTTATTCTCCAATCTGTAGAGCCGGCAGCTGAACTCTGACATAGCCTCCAGCTGTCCTGGAGATGGCGATGACAATAAAGTTAAAGCAAATACACACACGTACACACTCAAGGGAAGGAAACAAGACCTCGTTGAGGAGAAAAAAAGGACTTGTACAAGATAATTAAGTGAAGAGAGTCTTTTATTTATTTATTTAGTTTATCTATTTATTCAAACTTTATTTATCCAGACAAGAACATTTGAACCTTAACTCACAATGCTGGCTTGGCGGCATACAGCAGATTAAAAAAAATCTAATACAAATACATAGACAACACACTGTACGGTGTGATATAGTTATACAGTTACATAATACGTTACATCATAGCACACGGTGAATAAAAGAAAACAGCTGCGGCAATCATGTTATCATCGTAATTCTTCCAAAGTATTGTTAAGATAGCAAATGGAAACAACTTTAGAAAAAGCTGGCACGGTGTGTGTGTGCGCACATGTGTGTGCGGGGATGGGGGTCTTGATTTGTGGAAACTTAACTTTAGCTATGTTGTGAAGTGTACAAGATACTTTTTTTCCCCAAAACCTTTTTCTTTGTTGCCTTTTTGTTCGACCCTTGCAAACTCACCCGCCCACTCACTCATGTACAGATGGATATTAAAGATCAGATAGCCCCACCCCCCATCATCAACACACACATGCACTTTCTTTCACCCCCCCCCCCCCCTCAACCTGACTCTCTCCTCCTCTCTAACATCCGTGCAGCATGATCTTGCCCATATCTGTCAGCTTCCATTAGACACAGGGAATGGATTTGGACTTTGTTTTTCATTTGAACATCTATCCAAGTTAGCACATTTGCTAGTGGAATCAATTGCGGTGTAAAAATAAAAGCGCTGTCTCGCATGGCTGCCTTTTAACATAATAAAGACTCAAAAATGCCTCTGGCTCTTCATTACTCACTTATTACACTGCGTCACTCTTTGGTGGGAGTTATGAATCCTTCACGGGCATGTGTGCACACACTCAAAGTGAAAGGAGGGAGGAAGCCAAGAGACAAAGTTTGGTCTGGGTGCCACTAAGGATGACCGTCATCTCCAGAGACCCACCCCTCCCTGTTGTCTCCCCTTCCTGCTTACCCTGTCCCATCACAGCTTGGGGAGAAGTTTTGGGGGTGGGGAGAGGGGAAGATAGAGGGTGACAAGTGGAATGGGGTCAGCTCTGCCAAAAGGCATCAGGCCCCAATCCCCTACATCGTCTGCTCCTCTGCTTGTGTGCTGTGCTGTACCTTAATGTTGGGGGGGGGGGGGGGGGGGGGGGCGCATGGGGGGACTGTTAGTTACACAAGTCTCTATGTTTTTAATGCCAAAGCATGGCTCTCCTCATTTGCATGGCCACGCCTGGAGCTATGTAGCAGCTTCGCAGGGCGGTCCAAGTAAGCCCCCATTCTCACCCCTACTTTTCCAGCCCATAGTCCAGACGGGTGTCGTAGCGCCCACCCTCCTGCTGTGACCGCATGACCCCTTGTCACCCTGCAAAGTCACATTCTTTTGTTTTGGTATTTTTTTGCTCGACTTTTCACAGGTAGAATTGGACGCAACAGGGCGTTTGTACCTTTATGCACCGTTGTGGGATGGAAGTAGTCTTTTCTCGGCCAATCCCCGCGGCATCCCTTATTTGCATGAAAATTAGGACGTTCTGAGCGCAGTGCGCCATGCTTGAAGCCACAGGAATCGACTCGCCAAGGTCCGTGCTTGGATATTAGCAGGCAAACTGCAAGATTTCCCCTTGCGGATGACGTATTTGGCCGTGCATGTGACTGTGCGTCTAAATGTGACAACCCGCAATAGTGACGGGGGTGCTGTTAAAATATTTTAAAAATAATGATTGTAATCTGTTTAATGAATTGATTTCTATAATGATTGCAAGGGATTGTCCCATGCCGGTGTCATATTTATGAAATACAATGACTTCCACCATGGCACACACTTTGCCCTGGAACTTGGGGATATTTAGTGCTGACATCACATACCATTATGAAATGTCTATATAGCCCACCGTAGTTTCATGTAATATGTTGCATTACTTAGGTGCTGAGAAATGTAATGTTTCTGTAAAACTCTAGTTTTGTAATGCGTTACTTCTCCCAACACTGCCAGTAAAACACAAATAGCCTGAATAAAAGTGTTATTTTGGCCACATAACCTGAGTGAACTGATCTGAAGGCAGCGTAACACTCAGCGAATCAATCGTCAATTTGACATGCCACAATAATATTGAACACCAACTCTATTTGGAAATGTTTCTCGATTGTCAAGTGACAGTGACTAGAAAACGATTTCTGTCGGGCTGATCCCATTTTATGTCTCTGCATTAGTTTGGCTGTCCACTAGCTAGCTTGCCATACTTAGCCTCTGTCTGTTCTCCTGGTTTCAAGATATTGACAAAACAATTGTATTCAAGAAACTTACACTTTTAGTCCATCTGATACCTACATCTGGAGCTTTCTTTTCTGTCAGGAAATTGGGTGAACTTTTTGGAGCTTTGTAATGGTGCTTTCTTTCCGCTAACATTCAAGCCTATAAATTCCATTAGAGCAGTTAAACATGACTCAAAGGGCACCTGTCGTTTTGTCACTTAAAAGAAATCAACTCAAACATATTTTTTTCAAGAATATGTCCCCACTAGGGCCACTGGTTGAAATAAGACATTCTGATTAATAGTGCGTTTGTGCAATATGAGTTAAGCAGCAAAATCCACCCCTTTTTAGCCATCTCAGGGGGCGGCCATTTTGTCACTTCTGTCAACTGAAAATGACATCACAACTACCCACTCAGGGAACAACCTATCACCGCTCGCCTCTTTTCTAAAGCGGAGTCGTGATTGGTTAAAGCCTTTTAAACGACGCCTGCAAGCTTTAAGGTTTACAGTTGGGCAGATACTTTTGTACCAGCATGCAAAAGTTCAATGGCACACTTCACTTATTCTTTCCAGACTTTCCTTTACTGATCTTCATTTCACTTTTGGCACTGTCTCCCCACACTTGCCCCAAAGCCTCCATCTTTGTATCCTCTCCGTTCATCCCCATCTTCTCTGTTCATGCCTCCCCACCTCTTATCTTACGCTTTCTTTATACTTTCCCCATGTGCCTCCCCAGCACTCGCAGTGGCAGCAGCGGCAGCAGGCTGGGCAAATGTGCACCCATAGCGGTGGTAAATACAGGCAGCACTTCACAAACAAGGGCTGATTACAATGACAAAGACTGCCACACTTTTGGGAGGAGCTTGGAGCAATTTGGAGGCTGCGGGGGCCACTGAGCGAGTGGCATACTTAATGGGCTTTGTGTGCCAGAAGAAAAGGGTCTGAGCTTTTGGGCCCAGCTGTCACTATGGAAAATATCAGACTGACACAGCACCCGATGCTCTTTGGCTTGCACTCTTTTCTTCCTTCAAACACCCTCCCTCCGCGCCTCTCCTCTCTTTTTTCTCTAGTTAGCGAGCACAAAAAAGTGAAAGCTGTTGGGAAGAAACAAAAAAAAAAAAAAAAAAAGAAATAAAAAAAAAACACACAAATGAGAACTCTCTCTCTTGATCACACACACAAGCAGCGGAGAGGCAAGTGCGGTCACACACACACACACACACATGCTGGCAAATATAATGCATAGAAGGCTGACTCTGCAGCAATTATTCAAACCCTTAACCCGGAGGGATGAATGACATTATTACATTTCACTACTTAATTATCTGTGCGGATAGTTACTAAGCATTAACCAGCACGCATGCTTAATATGAATGATAGAGTCACTTTGCTTCATAAACCACCAATCATTTTCCAGTTTTATGCAGGAAAAAAAACAAACAGCTGCTGCACAGGCACAGTGGTAAAATGTTTGATGGAAAAAATGGCAAGAAAAAAAATGGAATAAGCACACTTTAACAGCAGCACAGACTGCAGGTTGAGTGCAGGTTGAACGCATCTAAAATGTAAAATGCTTTACCCATTATGTCAAGCACTGTTTATTTTTCTACCCATAATTGGTTTGGCTTAAAAGCAAAAGCTGAGAGATACTCTGGCGCTGCTCTTGTGTTTACGGTCTCTGATTTCTTGCTCGCAAAGAAGCGCTCACACTCCAGATCCAGCGGTATTACACCGGCTCTGTGACTTTATGGCACTGTAACGCGCAGCATAATACACGCACCCATGCGCACACATGGCAAGCTTGTGCACGGCCAAGAGCTCACTGGAGTCAAACACACACGCGCGCATTTGCAGAGGACTGAGTTATAGAAAGGCAGCACAAAGCCAGAGTTGGATGTTGTTTCACCTAATCTCTTTGATACCACTGTGGTGCTGCTAAGCCCCAGAAAATCAGCTTAGCAGATGTCCTAAAGTGTAGGTGGCTTGTTTCATGAGGCTTGAGAAGAAAACGCTTGCGAGAGGGAGAAGGAAAAAAGGGTGTTGCGGGTAAGGCTGCTAATTTAGAAAGGAGATGTGATGAGTTCAACTCAGTCGCGCCCTCATTTTTTTTACCTGTTTCTGACAAGTTCTATCAAACATCGCTCTATCCTTCATTACCTCTAAACATATCAGTTCTCTGCACGTTACCTAAGTTAAGACCACTCATGTGTCAATAATACGTACAGAATTTGTGACGACCATTTTGTTATAAACTCTTGATTTTAAAATATTCATACACGTATCGACCAGCCCTACACAGTGTTATGAACACTTGCACGGTAAAATGATATCCAACAAAAAGCTGCATCAAATATTGCGCAACTCAAAGATAATGAAGCTCAGTATATCACAATAGTAAACATATTGTTAAAGTAATACCTGTCTTACTGTGGCGATCAAAACAGAGCATTTCTGTATTATCTTTAAATTAAAATTGTAACGGCAGAATATGTGATACAGCTTCTGAATTGGATATCATTATGTTATGCCAGACAACATAATGTTGTGGCTTGTCAGCGTATAACATAGTTCGCCACATTCACAAGTGCTGCATACATTAGCCGAGCAAGACATCTGTATGCAAATATTATTGGCTGTTTGGGGGATGGGGCATAGGGGTGGTGGTGGTGGGGGGGGGGGGGGGGGGGGATTGAAAATGGGTGACTGATGTTATGATAGTGAAGGCAATCTGAAAGAGGTCAGGCTGAAGGAGTGCATGTGTCAAGAGCTAGTGCATATATGTAGCGTATCCATAGCAACCGAGTAACCCAAAGTCAAGATAGCTCACTGGTGCTGTCATCTTGCTGTGTTTTTCTTCAGCCTTGTACTTATTTAACTTTATCAAACAAAAAAAGTCACACAAAGGCCCTTGAAAAGGAAAAATGGTTACCGCAGACTCCATTAATTAACGTTCAAGCATAACTTCATGTAAATTGGACCTTAAGATTCAGAAATGCACTGCTGCTATATCCCTAATTATAAGTCTACTATTGAGTGATTGAAAGCTACGGTATATTATTGTTACCATTCAATGATATCTTTAGCTGGAAGTGCTCTGCCATCATGCAAAAGCCACGTCGACAAAGAAATGAGTACCGACACCTAATATCGGTATCGGGCCAACGCCGGCCTTATTTTTAGGAATCGAGTTTTCGCGGAGGCCGGCAATATAATTCACCGATCCTTAAATGGGAAGTTAACCCAAACATTTTTTCCAAGAATATGTTCCAGAGATGGGGGACTCGAGTCTTATGGCTTGACTCGAGTCCGACTCGAGTTGCTATTTTTAGGACTTGGTATATAAGTGACTAGACTTGACTTAGGCTTGGACCTCATGACTTGACAAGTCATCTTGTTTATGGTTTTAAATTTGCATTTGAACACAGTTTGCCTTTTTAGGAAGGAAAGCATGAAAGAAAGAAAACATTTTTTTTTTTTTGTTCATGCACGCAAACCTGGCAACCCGGTCAGCGTCACAGCACACGTTAGTGCGATGTGGCAACGTAAGCACCAACAGCGTCAGAACAACTCTGAGGATGACTAATTTGAATTAATGGATCACTTTGTCCATGACATTGACAAAAATAGGATGGAAAAACGCATGGTTTGAACCTCACAGAATGAAAACACAACAACGTCTAACTGCATTCGTCATTATTACAAAACCCACAGAAAGGTAAGCCAACCTACAGTTTAGCTCGCAATACGAACACCGGTTTGGGACCAGTAAAAAAAATGATTTTGAACATTTAAGTCCAGCTAAGTACTGTAACTAGGGTGGGATGATTTGTGACAACTGTCCGAACCGTTCATTCTGACTTTGGCGTTTGGTTTCTGTTCACATATGTAAAAGTTCCCGCCTTCTAATTATTAACGAGGTGAAGTGTCGGTGTCACCGGCATGTTGCTAGCATAGAGCACTATTGAGTCTGTGCAGAGTCCTTCTCTGGTCATTAGCGTAGCCGCTATATTTGATGTGGTAGAGCCCCCCTAAACTAATACACGTCAACTTCACTCAATTTCATAGCACGACAACCTACAAAGTGCACAAAGTTAATGCCTTTCATTCACCCTTTGACACACATTAATTAGATTTGGGTAACAGATTGGCACCTGAACGAAGTATGTACCGGTAGTTTTTAAATCTGATGATTATACATATTTACACGCTCATTCAGCATATTCCAGTATTTATCAGCACATCAACAGTGTGGCACTCATATAAACATTAGTATGAAAAAAATATCATGCATTCTTCTAAATAAGTGTAGATATTCATTTTCTAAGTTAACTGTTTTTCATTTCATTTATAGAGATGTAAATGCTCATTACATTTTTACAGATAATGTACTATTTGTAGTAGGATCGGTGATTTTTTTTTCAATCACTTAATATGTTTTACTGGGCAAGATTTTCTGACTTGACTTATGACTTTGAAATTTAGTGGCGACTCGTCTTGACATGCTTGATTTGTGTTTTTCCACAGTGATTCGAGACTTACTTGTGACTTGCACATATGTCACTTACTCCCACCTCTGATATGTTCTATGCAGGCCCACTAGTCGAAACACGACATTCTGATTAATATTGCATTTGTGAAATATGAGTTAAGCAGCAAAATCCACCCATTTTTAGCCATCTCGGGGGTTGGCCATTTTGTCACTTCTGTTGACTGAAAACGACATCACAGTTGCTCAGGGCTCGGATAATGACCAATCATGGCTTAGCTTCAGAAAACAGGTGAGCTGTGATTGGTCGTTACCTGTGATGTCATTTTCAGTCCATGACAAAATGGCACCCCCTGAGCTGGCTAGATTTTGCGACTGAAATCATATACCACAAATGCAATATTAATCAGAATGCATTGTTTCAACTAGCAGGCCTGCATAGAACATATTCTTGAAAAAAAATGTTTTACTTTGGCCTACCCTTTAAGGCAAAGAAAATCTGACCTCGAGTAAGTCCTCCTCGGCAGTAATTGGCGCTACACAGCGGCAGTCTGACACATTGGCGAATCATCTGCATCAGAAAGAAAGGTCTTTACATTTTTTGTCATTGTGTTAAATTATTTTTTTTATATATAAAAAGCAGTAGCGGTATCAGCGCTCGTATTGGTGACTACTCAATGAGTGAATACTCATACTGGTATCGGCCTGAAAAAAGTGGTATGCATCATCTGTAATTATAAGCATAGGGGTGGATCCAAGCCATGACCACTGTGATGTCATTTTCAGTCGACAGCACGTGCCAAAACAGCAGCCCCCTGAGACGGCTAAAAGCGGGTGGATTTTGCTCCTTAAGTCATATTACACAAATGGCAATATTAATCATAATGCCATGTTTTAACTAGTGGGCCCACATAGAACAAATTCTTAAAAAATATATGTTTGGGTTGACTTCCACTTTAAAAGATTTACCACAGATCACCACCCACACCAATCGTTTGTGCTCATGTGTTACAACATAGCATAGGAGGGTGATTTAATAAATATAATAATGATGATGCTAATAATGATGCGTTAAAGGTATTGATTTCTACAACGATTGAGAGGGTTCGATGCACGCTGTTGTTTATGAATGAAATGTAATGACATTCAGCACACATATCAGCGGAACGCAGAATCTTCCTGCGCCTCGATCAAATTTACCAAAATCGCGTTACACCGCTTGTGCCACAACTTAGACCTGCTCCAAGCTGGTCTAAAGTCTAGTCTACTTTCTGTCACCAAATGATCACGTACACCATTGAGGTGTAAGACAGAATGTGCTCAGTCCGCCGGAAGGCCCAGCATGCTGCAAAGCGGTCTGCCAAATTCCCAAACTCGCAAGTACAAGTACAACTGCCACGGCATGAAAATGCGCACACGCACACACAGAAAAACAAAAAAAACAACTCTTCACTTTACACACATGCTCATCAAACACATGCTCTGAATCAGGCTTTATTGTGTTAAGTGACACAAATGGACAAAGATGTCAGTACAGACACACAGACACACACACACACACACGTCAATCATTTTCCATTCACAGATTATTGCATGCCCCAACATGTCACTTTTTTACACTCTCCTTCTCTTTTAATCAGATTGTTTCTTCTTTTTGTCTCTCTTCTAGTTCCCAAGCGTAATCATTTCTTACACCTCATTTCATCCTCTCACATTTGCATCTTTCCTCTCTTCCCCGTATCTTGCATTCCTCCTCCAACTCGACTTCAGCGGCTTCAAATCTCATCTGCAGGCTCTCTCATCGAAACTCGTTTTCCATTTCCTTTGCGTCCTCTGTTCCCCACCTGTTTGTCGGGCCTGAGGCAAATGGGCTTGACCCAAAGGCGATGCAGAAGCCTCTTCAGCTCCCGCGCACCACAGCTTTCCTGGCCACCGTCCAGTTTAAACAGAAGGTTGTTCTGGGGGTGCGAGTGGGCCGCACAGAGAGTTAGCCAGTTGCTTGCGTGAGTGCTGAATGATTCATGTTGCCCTGTAATAAAGCCTGTTCACTTTTTTAAGGGTTTGGTGTGTAATGGAGTTTCAGCGACTGGCCTATCATTTCCTCCTAATAGTGCTTTTTTTAATGCCTTGACCCTGCGACCCCCCCCACCCCCAATGTACCCCCACTGCGGTAACCGCACATTACCAGGCACACACACACATGCATATACGCAAGCAGCGATTACCGGCAGCTGCAGGAGTTTCTGAACAGCAAAAGTGGCCAATTTTCTCTGCCTTCCATTTAAACAACAAACAGGGCGTCATGTTAAAATTGGCCGTAGGGAGAGAGCAAAATTGGGCTGATAGGAGTTATTGTGAAGCAGGAAGAGGGGGTTAGTGCCTAAGAAGTGTGCAGGCAGGAGTGATTTTGATATTCTTGAGGAATACTTTTGAGAGCGACAACACTAACATCAAAGGTATAAAGGAAAATAATGATCTGGAGCCTTTTTTCTAACTTCACAAATGAGCTATATGTGGGGATTTATGTTTGGCTTTTAAACCTAATCAAAAACTTTATGGTCCACGTAATCATTGATGTGACTATGGATGTGTAAGTGTGTATATGTGTGTGTGTGTGTGGGGGGTGTGTGTGTGTGTGTGTGTGTGTGTGTGCGTGTGTGTGTGTGTGTAGGGACAGTTTTTACTGGAGCAGATTGCGGAGTGTGTGTACAGACCAGACCTGAGATTACTGAACAGATTGCACAGCTGGCAGGCAGCCCTCTCTTCACACACAAACAGACGCACACACAGTCGCGCACGTGCACACGCCCGTACACACAAATGCAAAGGAAAAAAGCAAATATTGACAAAGTATTGATCTTTGGTGTATTAGTCCATATTGACAAGGCACTAATGCCAGAAATATCATTCTGGTCCATGTGTTAAATCAGAAGTGGTGATTTTCACCATAATTAGCAACTAAACAAATAGGCTGCTAGAGTTCAAACCGCATTCCAAAGATGATAGTGTCTTTTGATGTCTAAAAATACTCATTCCTAATAATAATTAAAGGGGGAGGTTTTGGAGAAAGTTATTTTAAGTAAGTAAGGTGACTATAAAACTAGATCTTAAATAAACTTCTGACCTTGTCTTTTACACTTTTCACAATTTACTTGTTTGTATTTAGCACGGTGACTTAAAAAATTAAATGTAAAAAATTAAACTTCACAATTTCTAACACACTCCCATTGTTTATGTACAACAAAGCCAAGACTATCATGGTCCATTAAAAAAGCTATTAACAGATTTGTTGAAAATTGCTTTCTTCTTTAGGAGAATTATGACATATAACATCGAAGAAAAAAAAAAACATTAAGTCGAAGCAAATACAAGCACTGGCAGTTTTAACAACGCATGTTTTTTTTATAGCCGACTTGGAGCTATTGGGCAAACTATTGCCAGGTTGGAAACTTCTAAAATGTTTTTTGCAACTTTATGTTATAGTAGGAAGTATAGCTCACGGGCTAAGACTTACGGGTTCGAGAAGGACAAAAAGGTCAAATAGTTGTTGGAGTACAGCTTGCTGGCTACTGTCGACGTGCCCTTAAAAATGTATGGGACACGATTTTTACAAATTTGAATATGTTGAATCAAACAATAAAATATCCTTGTCGGAATTTAAAAACGTTTTTAGGGTAACGTTTTTTCATGTCCCATACACAAGCAAGGCATCCTCCCTAAGCCCCATCTTAAATGGTTGAGTACTGTTTGCGAGCGTCTGTCTCTCTGTCTCTCTGTCTCTCTGTCTCTCTGTCTCTCTGTCTCTCTGTCTCTCTGTCTCTCTGTCTCTCTCTCTCTCTCTCTCTCTCTCTCTCTCTCTCTCTCTCTCTCTCTCTCTCTCTCTCTCTCTCTCTCTCTCTCTCTCTCTCTTCCAAATTTGGTGAATTTCATATTTTTTTCATAAATCTATACTACAGTATTGGTCTGTCCACAAATGTGCATGTGCTATTTTTACAAATTATTGACCAATCCAAGTTGAGTATAGCTCGCTCACTTTGATGATGCAATGTTAACTCATTCACTGCCATTGACGAATTTACTTGTCTTTTCACAATCCAGCCATTCAATACTAGGAACCTTTTAATATTTTTTTTCTACATTTTTTTCAAACGTTAGGTGAAAGAGGGTCTGACAATGTCTGGCAGTGAATGAGTTGATTATTAAACAACTGTTGATTTGGAGGTCTCATGGGGTGATTTTTGAGGTACAAGGATTCTGCACGACGCCACTCTCACTTGGACTGTGGGGACCCTGATTTAAGTCCCCAACTAACAGAACAATGTGGGCAAAAAAAAAAAAAAAAAAAAAAAAAATATATATATATATATATATATATATATATATATATATATATATATATATATATATATATATATATATATATATATATATATATATATATATATATACACACACACATGGACAGACGGCGTTTGAAAGGGTGTGGCGGTGAGCTAATCACACACACACACAGCTGTCCTTGAACAAAGCTGTGTTCAACTTCAGCACAACTTTTCTGTCAGTCTGCTTCAATGAAAAGAAAAGTTGGCTTTAAGTTTTCCCATCCATGGAACACCTGTCCTTTCTATGCCAGCGTGCAGTGGCAGCACTGTTTTGTGCATTACGCTCTTTGTTTTCCCCTGAGGGCTAAAAGAGAGGACACTTTCCTATAGAACAAATAAACAGCACAAAGTGGGAAAGACAAAGACATGGAGGGAGCACCTGCCAAAGGCTTTGTGTCTCTTAATAAGGCATCCTACAACCCCCGAGCTACACTTTTACTCTGTTTGTGCATGCGTGTGTGCAAAAGTTTGACATCTTAAATGTCTCAGTGAATCCTTCATCCTTCATTTTCATCTGGTATTTTATTAGTATCTTCACTAAGGGCTCTATTTTTGGTGTACTGCGCATGTGCGCTCAGGCGTGAAAACCGGACGCATCTTGATACCGGTGCAAGCATAGTTTAGCGTTTTGGAGAATTTGGCAGAGCGCCCCGGCGCCATGCTGGGCGATCCGGCGGACTGGGGCTGTTTTGTCTTACATGCCCCAGGCCCACCTGACAATTTGGTGGCTGATCAACTTTAGGCCAGCAGGTCTAAATTGTGGTGCAGGTGGTGTAATGTGATTTTGTTGAATCTGATCAAGGTGCAGGCAGACAGATTCGGAGCTCTGTGGATATGTGTGGTGGATGTCATCCATATATTTCATTCATAAATATGACAACAGCGTGCACTGGGATCCTCTGAATCCTTGTAGGAATTAATTAATTGAACTCATTATTATTACTAAAAGCTTTATTATGATTTTAAAATCACCCTCCTTGGCCGGGCCGAGGAGTCTTTGGAGGCTCCTTTTGGCAAGCGGATGGACGGCCAGCTTGTCCATGGCGTCACTTCCTCACTTTGTAATTTAACTAATGACACTGAGATGTTCTGTAATTTGTGGCATTCGGTTGTAGTTGAACTACAAGCTGTAGTATAGGAGAAATAAGCCTAGTTATAAATAAAGCACAAATACACTGAATAATCACTATTGCAAACAAAGGAACTGAAGTTTTATATAGTGAGGGAAGGGTGACTCATTTCACATGCCCAACTACACTGCAAAAATTGAGCACCATTTTAGCCTCGCCCAAAACAAAATCGTGAAAATTGAAATGGTGAAAAACAGTTGATCACCATACTGTATCTCGACAACTGACATAGTTGACACAGTTTTCGCGCTTTTTCAGCCGTTATCTTGAAACACGTAAAATTCACTTTATAGGGTCTTTAATTCACTGCAATTGATGAGTCAGAGTTGTCCGATATGAATTGTAACTTGGAGGGAAGGCAGTGAATGAGTTTTCGTGTCCAACAAACATCACCACCACCAACACATTACCCTCTTGTAATGCAAGTTGGAAGGAAATATGGACACTTTAAGTGGGCAGCTTGTGACTCTTTGATATTTAACTGTGATTTAAAACCTAGCTCGGTAGCGGCAGGCCTGTTCAGCCAATAAGTGGCTCAGAGGAGGGATGACATGAGCAGTGTGAAACACACACACCACCAGCGGAGGGGATGGAGGGAAAATAAAGCGGAAAGTCAGAGAATACCTTTTCCACTATTCACAGAGGAGCACAATCCTGAGGTCCTCTACTTTGCACCGTTAATAGACACGATTACTCTGCTTTCATCACTTTCAGCTCCATTCCCCATGTTTGTTTGCTGTTTCTATAGTGAAAATTCAGTGGTAAGCATGTACTGTATGTGAGGGATAGAAATGTTGTTCAGTCATATATATAGGCCTATTGTTCTCTGTTCATTTGTATTCAATTTTTACTAGAATATTTCCTGGTCACGTGTTGTAAGCGGTAATACTAGATGAACTGAATCATTCTTAACCCTTGTGTGGTGTTTGTATTTTTGTTACTCAGCCAGTGGGGATGGGTCTGGTGGACCTGCTAGAGTTTGGGGTTTTCAAAACAACACAAACAAATCATTTTATATTAAAATGCGCAACAGATGTTAACTACATCCCAAATGCAAGTCATATGAACAGCAAACATTGCTGATATTTGCCCTTTACCTTTGTAAAATCACATTTATGAATTAATGTACAACTTGGTTTTTTTTTTCAAATAAAATGTAATAAAAACAAAAGAAAATCCCATAACAATGTGTTATCGCCATGAGGTTTCAGATATGCCATTTGTCATTTTCCTTTGATAAAATCTGAAAATTGAAAAAAAGAACATTGTGTAGTCTCTACAAACTGGCGGTCATTAGTGCAATTGTGCAGTCCTGCACCTGAGCTCGTATCGTGCAATACCCAATATTCCCCACTACTGTAATACCGTGCAATACTCAACATTCCCCACTACTGTTAGTCTAGTTTTATTTTTATCCAATGCTGTTCCTTACATTTCACTACAGCACTGCAGCACTGTCACTTAGAGTATTTTTTCCTCTGTACTATGTACAGGCCGAAATGAGTGTTCCTCATATTTTTTATGTAGATGTAGGTTGGTGTGTATACACATGTGTATATACACATGTTACTGCGTATATCTACATAGGTTTGATTCTAAATGTTTGCCGTCAATGTTATACATTAATGGCCACATTATGCCGCCGCCCCTGTGTGACCTATATCCTTGCTACTGTAACAACGAAAATTTCCCCACTGTGGGATCAATAAAGGCATTCTTATCTTATCTTATCTTAAAATGGGCCCCACAGACCCAAACACTATTCAAGCAAAGGTTGTTTTTTTTGTGCTGACTCGTAACAGGCTCCACTGTTACTGTTACTGATGAAATTAAAAATGTTTTTTCCTAAAACTGGATTTTAAAATTATTTCTGTGTCAGATTATGTGCGTTATCGCCTGGAATGAAACCAAGCAGAAAAAAAATATATGCAGATATATATGAAGTGTTTTTTCATTGTGTTGTGACTTTTATTATTACTATCACTGTCTGTCAGATGCACCAGTAGGAAGAGAAATTGTTAATCCCTCTCTGTTGGATTTGACTGCTTGTGCATTTTAACACATATCAGGGTAGTTTCATGGTTAAACAGGGCTGACAGTCGTAAAAGTGTGACAGCACTCATGTGAGGCACATAAATAGAGACATTTCAGTGACAGGTTCTTTATAGAGGTCCCTGAGTGGTGAGGCCACTCACAAATGGCTTTTTACATTTAAATCATCCAACAGGAAGAAAGAGTGATTGAAGGAAGGAAATAAAGGTGGTAAGACTAGAAATATAGGCCAAAACAACAGAGCACAATGCAATATTTGCTGACGACCAATTAGTGATGAGAGGGAGGAAAGGATGTTTTATTAACGGGCTTGTGCACCTGCGCTGCAATTTCAGTAGAATTTTGTGTAATCTTGCCTTTCTTGAAATGCACCTGTCACAAAGTGAGAGGACTCACATCAGAGGTTTTGCCCATTCTCAATTTGAGAGCAAATAGTCATTTGTTGCGTTTTGAGTGACGTAATCATCCACTGTCATCACAAAACAAAAAACATCAGTTGCACTTCTGTTTGCCTTGCACAGCCGTCCCCGCAGCATTTTCTCACCATGTGGTAACATCATTTGCACCTCACGGAGGCATACGTTTGTTGTGTGTGAGAGTGCTATGAGAATATCATTTTAGGACAAAAAGGCCTAGAGAGACCAAAAAGACGCTGGCCAACAGTGACAGACGCTTAGCCGCTGTGGCGTCGGGCCGGCTGTCGGCACGTCACGCTGGAGGAATACACCGCGACGACAGACAGCGGCGCTGACCATTAAAGTACTTTCTGCGCATGCACAAGATGTAATACCCTTCCATACCATCGGCGGCGGTGGTCACAATTTCTCATGGTTAGAAAAATCCAACCGGGAATCTGTTGGCCGGGGGCGGATTATAACAACGTAAACAATGCCTTCAGCTATATTCTTCGCTCACGATGAACTCCCACGCGAAGTAAACCATCACGTTCTTGCCACGGTATTGTGAAATACTTACGTTGTCGACCCTCGCTCTTGTACTTGTAAAAAGATTAAGGCAGCGAAGGCGTGTTCACTGTTTATCCGCATTTGTCACTTCCCGTTGGTGCGCCGAGCGCTGATTTGCTAGCTAAAAGACAATCAGAGTGACCAAATGTCACGACTGGCGACGCCGATTCAACATACGTCAACACCCTCAAGACGCTTACAAACGGGTTACGACACTACGACCGCTACACCAAACAGACGGCGCATTCAGATGCCACGACGCTTCACGACCTCCGACGTCGGTTTGGTCAAGCAGGGCCTAAAGACACATCAACACATTCTCCCAAGTGTTAATATTATTGTGCTATAAAACACAAAAGCAGGTAGGACATTAATATATTAAGTAACACCAGTGCTGATAAGTGAGAGAACAATTTAAAATTTTTGCTGCTACCACTACTATTCACTTTTGTCACTACATATTAGCATATCCATGAGCATCATTACCACAGCAAAGACAGAGTTGGTGAGCTGCAATTTTCACCGTTGTTTAAAAAAAAATATCGAACACTTTGTGACGCCGTAACATCACGGTACAGTACTGGTAGCGCTATCTCGTGCAACACTAGTACCATATGATGTATTATTTTGAAATGTTTGCGTTTTCCACTAGGCATTGTCCAGCTCAGTAGCTGAAGTGATAACAAATAGAATATAAACAATTAGCAATCTATTTTCATGCCCATTGCAAGTGTAGAACGACGAGCCGTCTTAACTCTGTGAGGAGATGGGTTAGAGAGTCTAACCGTTAGACCGAGTGTTGGTATTCAAAAGTATTGGCGAATTTGAAAAAAATGGGCAGTTTGTGCCATTGTGGGCGTGGACACACACGACGTGATTCGCCGCCAATCAAAGAAGCTCCTCTCATTCTCTTTCAAGGTGGCGTAAGAGAGGCACACTGATAGTCCTTGACATGACAAGAATAAACTGATTAGCTCGAGTGCATTTATAAGAAACTGCAAGCAGACCTTGACGAGTGGGTCATGCAACATTGTCTAGGGAGATCACAGATCTGTGAAGTAGGCACTTGGAGACAGCCTTCCACCCTGAGCTTTAGGCCTTATCTTTGCAAATGGCGGATATCAGCCTGTAGTTTGCCCTGTCATCCACATGCACCCGGAGGTTTTTTCATTGAAAACCGAAAACTTCGGCCACAGTGGAGGTTTGCGGATATCCCCGGACACCCGCGTTTGGCTGTGGACAATCGTAACCGGAGATTTACGTCGTCACTATGTGACAAAAATGACTTTGACGTCACGCGACTTGTGTTTTCAAGAGAGACAACATGGATGCCCGCTGAGCTGTGTTGGTTATAGCCATTCTTCAGGCGCTTTTTGCTTCCTTATTTGTTCGCAATCAACTACTGCTTCTTGTTGAAGAGTACAGGCGAAGACGCATGACGACGAGGTCGTCTCTTGACGCCAGATAACTCTGGTACGTCCAAGCTACGTTCCCTGGACGGAGGTTCCTTTTGAATGGACATTATTTGGCTAACTAATGCCACCTAGCGTCTTGGCATCTTTGTAAATGGGTTTGAAAACACACTTACGCGGTTTGGTTTAGATGTGTTTTTTGGATGTGCATCCCTACACAGACAGGGGCGTGGGGGCTGGCAGTGCTGGGGATAATCGAACTACAAACCACCACTATTACAACTTTTATGAGTAGTGACGCTACCTCTTCTGTTTATCATTGCAACTCCACCTTAACTAAGCTCAACAAGTGCTACCAGAGCTGTTCATAAATCTACTTTTGCATCTACTATTACTGCCCTCACAACTAATATTTCAACTACTTCTGCCATTATAAATATTTGTAATTATTTACAGCTATTATTCTAATTCCACATGAGGGTTTTGAATTGTCCCACTACAATCTTCACCACTACTGCCTCTGTGACCTCCATTTCCTTGACTAAACTACCACTACTGCTTCCAATACCGCCAGTGGAAAAGCTGCGGTTCCTACTATGTATAACTAGTAGCAGTTGTAAAAACTGATATCTATCGTGAATTCCAACAAGGCTGCTTTACTCACACACACGCACCCAGGCCCCCCCCCACACACACACACACACACACACACCAGGCCACTTCTCAGATTAATAATGTAATTTTCTATCTAAATTCTTATTTATGTGAAGCAAAAAGTTCCCCTGAGATTGTTGTATTATTCATACGCATCAGTAAGGAGGAGGAAGTAAATCATTTAGCAGAATGCATGTCTGTTTGCATGGGTGTGTTTGAACACCCGATACAAAAACACGCGAATGGCACAGTATGTGTCCGAGATTAGCACAAATATGTGCATTTCTATGTATCTATAGGATTCATTCTTCCTTTTTCATGTTTGAATAGGTAATGTTTATGATATCTATATGCCTTTGTGAGATTGAAGGAGGAATTTGCATCTGTTTATGTGTGAATGCATGTATGTGTGTGCATTCAAGTGATTATCTGAGAGGGGAGCTCAGTGTGAGCATGAATGTTAATGTGTGTTTGTGAGTGACAACTGGTTGGGTAATGAATGTATGTGTGGAGAAGTGTGTGATTGTGCGTAAGTGGCGAAAGCTTGTAGATGATTTGTGTGTATGTGTCAATGTGTGCTAGTGTGCGCGTGCGAGTGTGAGTGTGTATACATTGGCTATACAATGCGTGCTAATATGAACATGCATAGCTACTTGGTATTCCACACAGCTCGTATCTTGTCTGTCAAGTATGTGCATGGGAATCGCAATTGGAGAGATTGAAAGTTTAAGGAGCTGAAAACCCTGCATACTAATGACAAACATATATACCCATACTTGTTTTATCCTTTGACCCAATCGCCTTGTTTTCTATGGCAACTATAATTTTGAGATGATCCCAGAACTTCTTTTTAAAGTCAACCCAAACATATTTCTTTCAAGAATATTTTCTATGCATGCCCACTAGTTGAAACACAGCATTCTGATTAATATTGCGTTTGTGGAATATGAGTTAAGCAGCGAAATCCACCACTTTTTAGCCATCTCAGGGGGCGGCCATTTTGTCACTTCTGTCAACTTGAAATGACAAAACAGTTGCTCGGGGCTCGGGTAACGACCAATCATGACTCAGCTTCAGAAAACATTTGGGCTGTGATTGGTCGTTACCTGAGCCCTGAGCAACTGTGTTGTCATTTCCAGTCGACAGAAGTGACAAAATGGCCGCCTCCAGAGATGGCTAAAAACGGGTGGATTATTCCACAAACGCAATATTTATCAGAATGTCTTGTTTCAACTAGTGGGCTTCCATATAACATATTCTTTAACAAAATATGTTTGGGTTGACTTCCTCTTTAACTGCTTTTGAAAATGAACAGGTTAAACTGAAGCAAAACATCCTATATCATCCCACTTCTGAGTGTGGGGTTTTCATTTAGCGTTATTGTCTATCTTAAACTGTGATAGAAATTTGGTCTCTTGCAAAATATTTGATGTGAAATGCTTGTTTTGTTGTGCTTCACTTGCACAGGTGAGCCAAAACACTTAAAACAAAATGATTTCCATTTACAGTGTGGTATGGTATTATATTGTATGCCCTGTGTTCATCCAAGTCAGCTGGAAAAGTCGTCAAAAATGATCTTGCATACACAGACGCACACACGAGCATGCATGCACATGAATACACCATCAACAGTATGACAGAAACACACATTTACAATCCAATTTCATATTGAGCATTATAAATTACACTCGTCAGCAATTTTTTACTAAATTCTTTCATCAGATGTGCAAGTAAATTTTTACTTGCTTTTACTTGCTAGATGAATTTTTTGCATTGATACAGAATCTGCCCTCGTTTTTTTCTCTCGCACTTCAAGTAATAATAATAATAATAATAATAATAATAACTGTAATATAGAACTGCAATATGTTTAGTAATATTTATGAATTGATGGTTAGGCTCAGCAACAGATGGATATTTCTTCTGAAACGTTATAGCTACTGTATAAATAACAACTTATGTTAAAATCCATATTGCGCTAGCGTTTATAGGTCAAACTTCAAAACAAATCATTTAAATATCTCAAAAACCTGATATGCAAGAAAAAACTCAAGACATTTTTAAATCAGCATCAAAAATACGTTTGGGAAAACAAAGCCGTCTCTGATGAAAATTTGCTGTTGATCAGTTTTATTGTACATAACTGACATGAAAATATATGAAATGATATGCACACACATGCACAAAACACAGGGAAATATCAAATAAGTATCGGCGTCTTCACACAAAGCACAAGCAGATGTACATACTGTACAAACATGCGGGAATTAATATATGGGGGAAATTGTTGAAAAACCTAATTACTGCACAATACAAGCACACTAAATTGACATTGTTTCACAATCTTGTGTGTTCACATACTGAGAGCAAACATTCCCTGCATGCCATTTCACATAAACTGACAAGAGAAAGCCGAGGAGAAAGAATTACTTGAAAATGACATAGTGTACGAGCGTTATTGGGATTGTTCATTACACATACAAGCTACAAAACGACTTTCGGGTCATTTTTGAAGATAGGCTTGAAAAATTTAATTACAAAAAATAGGATTATACTATGACAGGCTACATTGTCCTATAGACATAATATAAACGCTTCTCGCACAGGGATTCCGAACATTGAGATATAAAACGTAAATATTGGCTTGCTGACCCTTGCGAATTTTGGTTTTGTTCACTACAATCAAATTCAGCAAAAAAAACCCAACAACAACAGGTGAATAAAAATGTGTACAAGCCATGGTTTACTGCCAAACAAAGTTGATTTAAATCTTGGAGAGTTAACGGCTTTTGTGTACTGCTTTTGCCTCTTCCCTCAATTCCTCTGTAGCATGCCAGTCATCAAAGGTCTTGTAATCACCAAATTAAGTAAATGATTAAAACCCTCATTGGTTTTTTTTAATTTGCTAATTTCTGCCCTGAGTACTTCACATTTACCTATCAGAAAATCTGACAGATTTGGACTAAGGACCTCGGCACTGTGAGGTGGATGTGTCATGCCGCCTTAATTCAGAACAATGTAATGATTTTTCTTTACAGGAACTACTTGAGGCAGCTAACAATGCACACGGATGTCATTTTCTGAGACAATCAGAATTGAGGATTCACCAAGATCAAGGTCTAATACTGTGTGCCCTCACACAAACATTGTAGCTGTGCTAGCGAGCACCTTGAGAAAAACGTGGAACGAGCGATACTTTTTTTCATATATTCATAATTTTTTGTTTTAGAAAATACAGCTGTTGCAACAGTCTTGTAAACATGAATATTTTTCATACTAGTCTCTATTTTCGATACTTTTCCAAACCTGGAAATTTATGAAATCAAATTCTACACTTTTCTATACTTTTGAGTACTGGACTGGCCTGCCAGCAGTCCCGACCTGTCTCCCACTGAAATGTTGTGACCCGTTATGAAGCGCAAAATACAACAATGGAGACTGATGAGCAACTGAAGTTGTACATCAGTTCCACCACCAAAACTTCAACAATTAGTGTCCTTAGTTGACAAATCCTTCCTGAGTGTTGGTAAAAGGAAAGGTGATGTGACGGAGTGGAAAATATACCTGATGTGTGTACAAATGACATTGAAAGCCATCAGTATGAATAGTGTAGTTTTGTTTGGAGCGGTGCTGTCAATTTACTGCACTTTTTATTTTAATTTACAGAAAAATATAGCATATTTTGGAGAGAGTTCAAATTGCTATGAATTACGAACAATTATTCTTGAAGCTGTGATTGACTTGATTAAAATCTTTAATCATTTGACAGACCTAGTTTGGAGATAAGCAAAGGAGGTTGAGAGATTAGTTAAAGTGACATCTGACAGGTGTGACAAGAGTGGGATGTATGATTACTTTGTGCAATGTTCACCTTCAAGAATATCTCTTCATATATAATTCATACATGCAACAACATCAAGGTTGGAGCAGTTGGAAAATGCTCGACACAAACAATCATGCTGCATAGTTCCCAGTTCACTAGCTGCGGGCTCATCGGCTTTTATTCAATGTTGCCTCCACCCCTCCAGCTTTAGCATTTGTTGCTCAAGAGATCACAAGAAAATCATGAGCAATTTTGCATCTAGCGAAATGTCAGTCACGCTGAGGCTTATATCTTTTCACTCTGAAGTCAGGAAAAACTGACTTGAGCAAATTGACTGAGAGGATGAAAGAAAATAAGTGTGCTATGTGCTATATGTTGCCACTGCCGGCTGTACTCTGGGGCTAAGGTTTACAACCCAATAATTGAGGCAAATGTTTTTTTTCCAGGAAAATGCTTCATGACAGGTTCATGTTTTTGTTCCACTCACAATTAAAACTATCAAATTAGGCCTGTGCATATTTCAACATACAGTATGTCAATGTTACAGTTGTGTCAAAGAAAGTAAGGAAAGTAAAATGTGAAGAAGATGCTCAACGTAAAAAAAAGAGAAAAAAAGCCTGCTTGTAAATGTACTGCACCAGTCCAGAAGAATGTGAATAATAATTTGGTGGGCAGACAACTGAAGGAGATGAAGTAAAGTCTGATATCTTCTCAGATGTTTTTTTTTCCAATAATCAATACCAAGATAAAAATTAAATAAGTCATGCATTACATGCAGGCAAGGCACTTTTCCATGACAGGTTCCAGAATGACATGGCCCTGGTCTGTCCCGGCTTCGCTCGGCCTGGCCTGGCCTCTGTTGCTTCTCCATTACAGCAGGCGCCAATCAATTGGGGCGGGATGAGGGCGGGATCAACTGAACTGTGCAAGCTTCCACTAAGATTTCACAAATGGTTGAGTCTCTGCATTTTTTCGAGTGTCAAAATGTGGCAATGTCCCAAATCATTGCCCATCAAATGCACACTGCACAGAAGCTATCATTCAGATGAAAAATCAATTTCTGGGTTTAAGAAAGCAAGACACTTGGCCACTTCCAAGACATAGAAATATAGTAAATACAGTGCACATATATGTTCACATATATTATGTTTTACAACAACACTTAACCCATGGCTCCACTCTAAGATTTTTTGAGTGGGGTACAGTGGCCCCTAACCTGAAAATTTAGGGGCGCAAGCACAAATTTGGAGAAACTAAATCAAAAATTGACTTGTCAAGTAAATATTCTCACTTCCACTCATTTTCACTATATTACTAATAAATGGGCATAGTGTGGCGCATTCAAGTGAATGAGAGATCATTTCCTCTTTCTGTGGCAACCTGTGTGTTCCTTGACTGGCCTCACGCAGTGTACAGTGTATATTGAAAGACACGGCTCACTCTTATTCACTTGACTGGACCTGGCGAGGTGCGTGCCCGCTCACAAAAATATTTAGCGCAGCCTTTACTATTTCATCCATAATCACCTTGTAAATATGGTTATATATTGTTATAAAACATAATATATGTGTGTTGTAGCCATATAGGGTATTTTTATGGCATGGCGGTGGCTGGCTGTGTCTCGCTCGCTTAAAAACAGGAAATAGGCATGTGCAGTAGAGTTCCTTGCTGCATCACTGAGAGAAATGCCGACGACATCTGCCAGCCAATCAGTGACATCAAGGACCTATTTGGCCAGCATTCTAGAACTAGGCTAGAAGAGGTTCTGAAGAATGGTTCCATTGTCATCACCTGGCCTCGAAAAAGCAGAATGAAAAAGCAACCAGCTCTTTCGAGGTGGAAGCAGTACAATGTAAATGGGCTAAAATGTCATGTTTTTTTCTCTTGACACCTCCAAGCAAGGTTTTGTGTAAAACGTTTAACACAATTTTGCATAATCCTGCTTATAACCAAACCAAGACATTACACAAGTACAAACAAAGAAAAATAAATCCCTTGTCATAAAAACATTATTTCCCTCTTTTGCTTGGAAAGTTGATATTCAACTAAAGGTTCATTTGCCAAAAAAAAAACATATCTGATCTGGTTTGTGTGAATGGCAATAGTTTTAACACATCATTTTTAATATGTTGTTTTGCAAATGCAACCTAAACTAACTTTGTTGAAAGTGTGTCTGGATTGGCTTTAGCAGCTTCAACAGCATGCTATAAAATTGTATTAAAAAAAACTATACTGTTGCCCATAAATATGGAATATTTATTATAGACGCAATCCTCTGTTTATTATACAGTATATATCTCCATATTAGATTTCATCATCAACTTGCCACAAATTCATGCATTCATTGAACTATAAAGGCAGACAGTAATATAGTATGTGCTCCATATTGGTATGGAATGAGTAATTATGGTACAGCATCTCATCTTAAGACCTACAAACTGTGCCCCCTCAAAAAAATGTGACTGACTTATAGCGACAATCGAGTTTCTACCCGCCTGACATGGCAGGGAATTAAACAGCAGATGCACCGTCGTGGCAGCAGAGCATGGCACTGTGATATGACATCACACCCCTGCTAAGAGTGTGGCGCAAGCACAGCCAGTCAACTGCCAACTCGAGGAAGCAACATGGCACTAACACAAAGTATGCCAGACGACTCGGTGGATTCAGGATTTTCATCATTGCTGCAACAGAGAGTTGACTGAGAACCTTTTTTAAATGTAATTGTCTTAAAAGTAAAAAGTCAAAAGTGCTAGCAGGCGGTTGAGATGTATCACTTGCACAATTATGAAGTGTGCCAATACGTGTATAGTACTCCTACTTGTTGTTGACATTTATATGACTCCAGTTTTGTGGGAACACTTTGTAGAAGGTTCTTTTCTGCTCCAGCATGAAGCCAGGCGCGTGAAGGCATGATGATGTTTTAAGCCAGACCTTTTCACCTTACATCCACAACTTCAAATTTCATATAAGTATTTCTGAATGAATAGTGAAACTCCAAAATCCTTTCTTCAAAATTTCACTTCCTGTAGATTCTTTTAGTAATATTCTGACCGATTCGGCACAGAAATACCAAGCTGGAATTTTGAGAGAGTTCAAAGTAGTCTTTGTAGTTGTATTATGGCCTTGTGACCTAAGCTGGACAGTATGACACAGCAGTATATCACACCAACTTAAAGCCTCTTTGTTCCCATTGCTTCCCTCTCTCACTCATCCCCCACACAGGCTCATTATGAGGGGCAGCTGGTTTGGGGGCCGGCTGGCTCAAGAGGAAGCTAAAAGTGGAGTCTAATTCACTTATTGATTTCTGTACTGTGTTGCAGGAAACTTCACAGCTTTAATCAGTGGGGGGCTTTGGGCTGCATGCAGAGGTGAAAACAAGGGTACTGGGCCACCAGATGCATTTTGCATTTTGCAGGTGGTACACATGACTTTAACATGATTGTTGACTGACTGTCTCTTGTCTACTGTTAGGGCTGTAGAACATACCGTATGTACAAAGATTATCACAAATTTCAAATGTTAAATATGCTATTCATGATGCAATAATCAAGGCTTTCAGTTGCTATCATTGAAAGAAATTCAGGCCGGGCAATGAAAATTGCTATTTTCTAAAGTGCCACTTGACCACTACTGAGTCAATGCCTTATGTCGGTAATTGCAAAAAGTCAAATAGAGTGATTCAGACAGAGTAGCACCAGCACCCTGCTGGTGGGTAATCCATGTTAACAGTTAACACAATACAACAGTAATTACCAACCAGCGTTTTGGTCATCTGTATGTCATCCCGTCTGTGAAGCACCATGTTTTGTGAAAACACTTTATTTTCACAAGGCCTCTCAGCCAAATGATTCCCACAGACAGCAGTATAATTTCAGCAATTAATTAATGAGTTTGCCATATTTTGGTGGATGTTAATGCCCTGTAATGAGCAGTTGGCATGTTATTGCAAAAACAACAACAAAAAACAAAAACAAACAAATAAAACATCGTCTCATTGCAGTACATCTTTATGTTCGTTTTTGAGGGTGTGTGTGGGGCGACTTGAATTTAGTGTAGAGGTTAATTTACTTTCTAACTTCCTACTATTTTTTTGTGTGGGCATGTTGCGAATAAAGTACAAGATATGATCATATGACAACACAAATCCTTGAGGCCTTTGCATTCACACGATTATTGTAAATTGACACAAACAGAGAGCTAAAGAAATTGGCCACTCCGTGCAATGATTGCGCCTCCATTCATCTTCTTTTCAGTGACAAAAGGATGACAGACAAACAAGGAGAGAACAAGCAGAAACAGAAATGAACATGCTGTGCAGTTCCTGGAGAAGAGGAACAGCTGGAAAAATCACCTGGGAATGTCATCACAACATAACGCTGCCATCTGATTTTTCAAGTCGCACTCCACATTCAAAGGCAATGCTTTGCTGATTGCGGCCCTGATACCAGGAAGCAAGTACCCAAAAAAATCGATGATATAATTTGTTGATATTTGATCCCTTCGTTGACAATGGGAAAAGATACTCCCTGTTCACCATCTTTGGAGTTTAGTCTGGGTCCATCTGGTATCCAGATGGAATTATGTTATCTGTTTTCATGTGTCTTTGAAAAAGGATTTCTGTATGTGCAGAACAAGCATTTGAATTTAGGTGTTGTAAACGAGACTGGACATGTTTATCATTTATCTAGACTACAGCATTTTTCCACAACAAGCCTTGTCAATAGAAGTGTCTCCTCTCATTCCCTTTAAATTCAGCAGGTGAGAGACACACCATTTTGGACATGGCAGAGGCACACACTGACTTGCTGGAGTACATGCAGGAAATTGAAGCACGCAAAGTACCGGTACACTGATAAGGATCTGAAAGCAGACCGAGGAGAGAACAGACCTCTACAGGCTGATGATGTAAAGTTGGCCAGGTTGATCCTAGATCAGTGCTGTAAAGTGGGTAATTAGAGCCCGCCTTCCAACTTGATCGTTCGTGTCCATCTGTGACATGATTGAGAGTGTTCGATGCATGTACGCTGTTGTCATATTTTGGAATGAAATACAATGACATCCACAACACATATCAGCGAAGCTGAAATTAACCAAAATCGTGTTAACACTACCTGCACCACAACTTGGATTTGGTTCTAAAAGGCATAAAGTTTAGTCTACTTTCAACCACCAAATTGTCAGGTGTGCTGGGGGCATGTAGAAGAAAATGCCATCGTTCCACCGGAACAACACCCAGTGCCGTCTGTGAAATTCCCAAACACGCTTGATGAGGCCTGCACCAGCAAGAAAATCAAATTGTGGACGTTTTTATGCTCGAGCACATGTGCGCTGTCTATGAAAAAGATCCCATGGTATCCATAAATCATGTGATGTGGATTTAACCAGTGACAGAGCACACACACCTACCCACACATGGACGCAGACACACAAAACCTCCAAAACCTATGACCTTCGACCCCAGAGCCTATGTCTTTATCAGTTATAAGCGTATTGTATGTATGTATGTAAATGAAAAGGCCTATTGAAAAGAATAAAATGAGAATGACTTGCGTTTATTATTTTCAAAAGACAACTCTATACTCGTGACAGAAAATCTATGAGGAATCATTCAATAAAGTGACTGTTGGAAGAGAAGTAAATCATATATATATACATCCATCCATTATTCAAACCGCTACATATATAATATATACAGTGGTACCTCTACTTACAAAAGTCTCTTCATACGAAATTTTCAAGTTACGAAACGCCTCAACAGGAAAATATTGTCTCTAGTTACGAAAGAAATTTCAGGATACAAAAGGTAAAAATACGGGCTGATACTCGCAGTATGGGCTGCTACTAGCAGTATGGGCGGCGACTCGCAGCTCCGGAGTTTCCTGAATGCAACATACTCATAGCTGCTCTGCCATTGGCTAGCCTAGCATCTTCCTGGCATCCCATTGGCTAAGAGGGACCTCTACCGTATGTGTCTATATATGCAGACAGACAGGTTGATAGATAGATATGTGATAGATACGTCTATGCAGCGTCCTCGTCATTCGCCCCTTGGGCCATGAGGCGTTCCGATAGTTTTACGTGAATTAGAAATGAGGAAAGGCGAAAATCCTTTTTGTGTACATACAAACAAAGCAAGAGATCATAGAAAAGTATGAAAAGGGAATGCGATTGGTTGATCTCGCCAAAGAATATGACCGTAGTATATCGACAGTCGCCATGTTATTAAATCAGTTGTTTACAAAACGCCAGGCAAAAACCACTTCTGAGAGAGAACATGAACCAAAGAGGGCAAAAAGCGATGAGGAAAGCAATTAAAAGGTAAACGACCATCATTTTTATTCCTTACTCTATTCTTTGTTTTTTTACATTATGCACAACTCTCATTTATTTTGCAATAATCTAATTGTAACATGTATTTGTTACATGTTTTCATGCATTTTTATGCTTTATAAAACATTTATGTATGAATATTGGGAGGCTTGGAACAGATTAGGGCATTTACATGGAAAATGCATCTCTACTTACAAAATTTTCTATTTCTTTCAAATTTCTTCCAGAACCAATTAATTTCGTAAGTAGAGGTACCACTGTGTGTGTATATGTATATCTATCTATCTATCTATCTATCTATCTATCTATCTATATATATAGAGATATTTCTATTTCTATTCTATTCTATTTCTTTCAAATTTCTTCCAGAACCAATTAATTTCGTAAGTAGAGGTACCACTGTGTGTGTATATGTATATCTATATCTATCTATCTATCTATCTATCTATATATATAGAGATAGATATATAGATATAATAGATAGATAGATAGATAGATAGACAGACAGTATATATAAAACACACGTACACACAATTTTAACATACATCAGTTATTGAACTACAGTTCTATCTTTCCTTGTGTGTTGTTTTATCATCCCCTTTCATCATCTCCCTCCCATTCTGCTCAGTGACAGGGGGGATATGGGCACCCTACTTTGTTGCCATGGATACTACAAACACCCCACATAGAAAATTCTAGGCAGAATAATAAGTGGCCAATTGTGTCTGTTTACTATCCAACAAACCTTAGGATTAGAGACATTTTCTTGTCAGAGGCATAAACTATTTTTATGTTTGCTGGAGAAGAGAAGGGAATGGAGGGACGGGGGAAGGAAAAAAGGGGGAAAGCCACAAGAGGCACAGATATGAAAAGAGCATACTAATGTTGTATAGTGACAGGTTGCTCCCAGCTCACTGAGATGAGAGACCCCAAGAACAGAGGAGTAAGTGGAAGAAAAAAGACACTGGCAAAAAAAAAAAAAAAACTCAGGTGCTGAGGGCTACTGTACCTCTGCAAATGAAGGAGAGTATGACAGAGAGGAGACCATTTCAAGGCCGGCTAACGGGGAGCAGTGGCATTTGTTAAGAGGCAGCTTGGCGTTTAGTAGGGCACTCTGGAGCTAAATGTTCTGAAAAGCTCTCCGGGTTTTCAGAGTGTGCACGCGTGTGTGTGTTTTAGATTAATTGACAAACACTCATGTAATACCTCTTCCTAATTTCTTCCTCCTGCTTTGAGCCTCAGAGAACATAACCCCAGTGTGCAATGATGTCATTATGATACCATCTGTTTGCGGCAGTGGCAGACGCAGTACACACTTCACCACAGGGGCGTACATGTGATAGTGGATCAGATAACATGTAGAGGGCGAGAACCTAGACGGCATTCGTATACTGTGTGTCCGCCTTACACTGGACCGCACAGTCCTGGCGCATATTAAATGTAGATAAAAGGTGATTGGTACGCTGCAGGCGGCTTTGCCTCTCTGGATCAAAAACAGGGTCGAGATTGAGCAGTTGCCTTTGCTGTTCAAAGGCTACACACCGCAACCTTAGCTCGACGAGCACTACGGCTGTCAAGGTCATAAAAGAAGATGCTTGATGCGGATGCCTGCCAATCCTCCCAGCCCCCTCCCCCATCTAGACAAGGACAGAGCCTCATCCTAACACTACAGTATTTTTACACCTTTGTCATCTCCTCTTGTGGCCAGCACAGAAGTCATCCATGACATGACACACAAGGGATGAAGGCTGCATCCAAGCTGGTGCACTCAAGAGCCACATTGCAGGACACAATCACACAGACCCTGTTTGATCATCACATTTGGTCGACTTGACAGACAAACTACCTGTCACGAGTTGATAGTAAGCGGACTGTTCTCGTTGTCTTAGATGTACCACCTCTCATCGGTTCATGCATCAAGGCTAGGTGAAACAGCTCGAGCCTGAGTTTTGGTGTGGAAACCCAAGTTTTATCCTCTAAAAAACAGAACTGGGCACTTGACCCTTTTTTGCCGGTTCGGCCGCAACCCTCCACCCTTGACCTGGGTACCCTTCTGGCCGCGACCCTCGGGCCATATTCATAAACATTGTCATTCCGTTCCGCCCCCCGACCCCAAAAAAATAAGTGTCCGTGATTGACGTGGCCGCGGGAGAAATGCTTTTTAAAGATCATTAGCTGGCTAATTTACAATTCGAACCCGCTGTGGACACGCTTCAAATGCGGCAGTAGTACTTACCCAACTGCGTGTGCTTACTTGCATTGCGAGCCGCGGGGTTGGATTTGTCGTATTGTATGTATAATTATTTGGGTCCAACAGACGACCAGAAGTTGCAGTCAACAAGTTACTTGCTTTCCAGACTTCCCTTCCTTCACACTTCCCGACCTTCAAAATAAAAGCATACCAGCAAACCACTACACAGCAGGTTTGCTACGGCGTATTTCCGGAAGTAGGGAAGACGAGACAGAAGAAGTGCATGAACTCCACCTTGATGTGCCGGCGTCATTCGTGAGTGCTGCGTGCAGCTTGACTATACTCGTGGACACAAGTTGTTTTGAAACACTTACGTTCCAAGTTGGGGGGCGTCGCTTCAAAAAGACAGCGACAACAATGGATATTGTGCCTGCTACAACCATAAAGGGACCGAGATGACTAGACGATGCATTTAATTTTATTGCGAAAACGCTCTGGAAGGTGGCGGCTAAGGGGGAACGTGGGTGAGTAGCTTCTTTTCACTCATACGCCGCTGCCAAACTAGTTTGCTTTGCAGCAACAACGAGCTGCATGGTGCATTCTCTCCTCCGTGTGGGAAGCTGGATGTCATCGCAACATGTGACATAATGGACCGATCAGAGCAGCAGCAATTCCTGATGTGTGCGTGGCATGTGTTGCAGACCTGTCACCTATCGCCAACAGCCCAATGCGTCGGTCATGTGAATCAATGCGGCAATTGTCGCTCTCACCGTTGCGGGAGTAGAAAGAGGCCTAAAAAGAAGCCTTTCACCGAGTAGGTTGAGATGAAATTTGGCCGCCTCGCGACCACGTCAAACGCATGAGGGCCGATTAGTGGGCCGGACTAAAATCCACTTGCGGCCATGCTTAGTCCAGCCCATTTTTTAAATTTGTCAGTTTGACACCGGTGGATTAGAGGCTAACATTTTTCCAGGATTCTCAATCTCAAGATTGGGATGGTATGTGTTAAAAAGTTCACGGGAGCAGACGGGACTGGAGGACTCCATGAGGAAGAGCATTCAGTTGTACAATGCTCAGGCATGCACCTGAAGGCTAAAATTTGTTTGTTTTTATCCAGTGTACAGTATATTAACGGCTGTTGCTTTGCACCCCAAAAGAGCAAAACCATCCATGGTTGGAGCATGCCTCTTACGTTGAGGACATACTTGACTTTCTACACCAACACTGAGGCTAGAACTGTGCTATCTAGTTTGGGTGCATGAACTGATGAAGTCTGCTTGGATGGGTGGCGAAACTTCATCTTTATCCCTGCCGTGCAAAACCATCACTTTTCTGTAAGCCCAAAAAACAATACCATGTCCGCCTCTAATTTTAAACGGCCATTCGTCGGCGTGTCTGATTAACCTCGTCGGTCGCGTGCGTCGTAATTCGAGGACTTCCCGCACTTATAAAAGTGAGTGTTGAAGACAAATAATTTTTGCTGCTCTGGAAGCATCTGAACATACTGTCGGTGTCCTGTGAAAAACACTTATGGCCATTTTTCATATTTTTACGACACACGCCTGAGTTGTGTGCGGGCAGCGTGGGATCGGTTCCCGCTCAGTGACGGTGTCTGTGCGTCCCTGCGACTGGCTGGCGACCAGTTTAGGGTGTACTCTGCCTTTCGCCCATTGTCAGCTGGGATAGGCTCCAGCACCTCCCCGCGACCCCGTTCAGGATAAGCGGTTTGGAAGATGACACATGACACATATTTTTAGTTGAATAGGGTTTCCGTGTTACAGACAGATTAACGTAAATGTTTTAAAAAAAAAATGAAATTGGACACATGTTTTTCACAGGACAGCGACAATATGCAGTTTGCCCCCATGTAATCTATTTTACAGATCAATAACAATATAAGGGTGATTAACTATGTGTACTTCTGCCTGTACCCATATCTGATGAAGCGTTTTGGCTTCTGTATTAGATGTAGACAAACAGCAGGTACAAGTGAGAGTGCATGGGCAGGCGGTGTGCAATGCATGCATGAGCAGGCAGAACCAATGTAGCAAATGAATTTGGAGGGCCATAATGAGAGATGGCGCTGGGCTCCGGCCTGATTTCACAGCCACATCATTAGGGTGAGGCGGTCCCGGCCCCTGAATGAGCACACGCACACACGCAACAAAGCACAGCAGCCCTTGCAAAGACGAACAAGGTCATTCGCAATGCCGCAGTCTAATGAGAGTTGACATGTTGAGAAGGAGATGTTCCAGACTTAAAACTTGAATTTGTGAGGAGCGTTTGCGTGTCTGAATCAATTGTGAATCATAAGCAAATCCTGACATGACAAATATTGTATGTGTTAGCACTGGTGCACATCACCCTCTGTGTGACCTTCATGTACTTCCTAGCATGCAGGTGTTGAGGCTGTGGGGGCTGTGTTGACGAGGGTGTTATGGAGTTATTAACAGCATGTCCGGCCGTCATAAATGAGTCTGACTGCTGCAGGCTCACAGTGTTGCAGTTTTTGTTGTCTATCATACATGTGCAGTAGAGATACGGTGGAAGGAGTAGTTGTCACGTTGTGCTCATTGACTTGAAGGGAGCATATGCACAGAGCCGGGCAAGTTCAGAAATAGTTTGAACGATTATCACCGACTGATAAAACACCACACAGATTTGGTGTGTGCGTGTGTGCGCAGAATTTCATTTTCCCATCAGTTACTGATACACTGTAAGAAAACCCATTAGGGAACCGACAAAAACATTAACCAATATGACTTTTGACAAATGCTCAATGAGGGAAACAATGCTGTACAAAGTACAAAACAATGTCAGCTCATTTGTGTTTACTCCTGCATCTGACCCTAAATCAAATGGAATTGACTCGGTTTTACTGATGATGAATAGAGTTGTGGATGGAACTCCCTGCTTGGACACAAATAAATAGCCCCTTAAGTTTCAGGGAAAATGGGTGGAAAATTGCAACTGGGAGAGAGGCATCAACAGAACCGTACTAATTAGATCTCTGACCTTTGAGCCCTTTGTATTTTGTGCCAGAGGGTTCTCACATTGACACCAAACATTAATCCTAAATCCTAATCTTGTCCTAAAAGTGATGAAGTGCTGAAAATGTCCACATACTGTACTGATTAGACTTTTGGCTGCAGCCAACTCTATCTATCTATCTATCTATCTATCTATCTATCACTCTATCTTTCACACTATCACTCTATCTATCTATCACACTATCTATCACTATCTATCTATCACTCTATCACTCTATCACTCCATCAATCTATCTATCTCTCTATCTATCTATCTATGGAGCTGTCTAAGTAATGTGGCTGCAGCCCAAGTGAATGGTGGTCTAAAGTACTTCTCTCTATCTGTCTGTCTATCCGCCTGTCTGTCGGTCTCTCATACACACACATACGTGTACACATTTGGACAAAGGCACACAGTCACATGGTGTGAGTCCAAATGGCAAACCTTAAAGACAGCAGTCTACAGCTGTGCTCTCTCCCACAACTCATCTGATGACTAGTAACACGGGATACATCTAACATTTGTGGTGACAGCCTGAAGCTTGGAAAAGAGGCAAGGATGCTCGGTAATCACCACAGTGACACCATTAAGGCGACGTTTAGAGACCTCCCTCAGACATCTAAAGATGAAATAGATGAGTAAAACCCCACATCGCCGTTTCTTCTCGGCAGATAACTGTCATTCGAAAGCTGCTTCCATCATAGTCACTGACAGTCTGCTGGTTACAGTAGCATCCCATTTTCCCTGGGCAACACAGTGACTAACACTGAAAGGATTGCACTTCTCAATTGCTCATACCTCACCTGAAATGTTGCTCTTCAACAACAAAGGAGCATCCCTGAAAAGATTTTGGTCAGTAGTTCTTCAAATGTCTGCCAAGGTTCTTGCTTTGTATCATATTCTCACTTCGGTTCAAATAATTTAATTGTAGAAATGATACAACAAGCAATGTCACCGAACCTCAATGAGATATCTGCCTTCTTGAGTGGAAATTTCCCTTCAGTGGCCGAAAATACAAAAAGCCAACGGTGATGCATTTGGGTGAGTTTTCTATCTTGTTAGTCACTGCTGTGACATCATATGACCTTCTTGAAATGAACGGAATGAATCAAAACATGTTCGGGAGTCATCCAGTTTTCCGTTTGTAAGTGGGTCCCAAACTACAATCATAACTTATTAAATCATAAAATTGCATTATGCATGTTTTTATATATGTGAGCACATCAGCTCTCTAATGGATTTGCCCTGAAAATCCAGTTAATCACAGCATTGAGAGTAAGAGAGAGTCTTATGCCACTCAGCCAACTAACAAACTCATTAACTTGCGTGCTTGTCTCCAAATCCAAACCATACATTCATTAAACACTAAATCAGAGCATAAAATGAGATTGAGGTCCTTGATGCTTCATACAAAAACAACAATGATGGGAAAAACAAGACATGATGGAAAAACAAATGTTTAATTTTGTCCATGACATGAAATACGATAGTTGATCATTAGTTTCAGATGGAGGATCAGACTGCAATCTAATCTAACCCTCCCTACCGAAGCCTATAGCGAGTTTAAGTAACTCCAGCAAGCAAGCAGGTGAAAATGGTGGAGCGAATTCATTTTACAGGTTTGTAGTCTTTGCTTTGGGGGAATAGCACAGGAATGCTGGGTTGCAAGCAATACAAACACCACTTTTAATCCAATCTAAAGTGTACGGGTTCCAGTTAGTTGTGGGTGATAAAGGTGTCTTCTTTAGCACTGTCAAGGGTCTTACAGTAAATCTGTCTTTTTTAAGCACTGCATATTGGAAAGGCCTGATATTATATTTTAAATCACGCATGGACCAGTAACATATAACACCCTTCCTACACTCCTTGCATAAGGTAAAAGGAAATCGGAAAAAAGAAGGGAAAAACCTGCCATCTGATCCTATCCTCACCCTGCCCTTACAACCAATTATCTCCTCCATCTCCCTCATTTTAACAGACAGTCCTTCTCTCATCAGCCCACTCCCCCTTTACTCCCATCAGTCTGGATCTCTGGTCAAGCTTTCAAGACACCTTGACATCCAAGCCGCATCAGCGGCGCCCAATCACTGAGCTGTGTATCGTTTGTAATCAGGCCACACAGAGAGAGATATTTTTCATTCATTTTAGTGACTATTGGAGTCTGCAGAGTGTTGGGCAGTAGAGACGTAGGCTACTGTACATACGGTATAAAAGAAAATACCATTAGTGTCGTATTAATAAAACATTGTCACAATATTTGCCAACAATAATGACAAAACAAAGACTTAGGATAGTTCATAGTAATATGAGAGGAACTCACCCAAAGGAAGAACCTCACTGAGTTGTATTCATTCTGGACTTTGTTACAGTGGTGTTGAAATGATTAGATACTATAGATATGCTCTACATCAGGGGTCCCCAACCATCGGGGGCCGCTTTTGGGACGACACCCCCCCGCCCCGCCCCATAGCAGCTCCGTCGCGTAACGCTAATATTAAATGCACAAGCTAGCAAATGAGAAAAACAAATAGACGTATTGGGCACTAATTGCAACACGACTCGAACACCACCCCACCACCCCGACGGAGAATAGTTACAGGACCAGGCCGCGAACGGTATACACTTGTATAAACCGGTCCGTGGCAGTAAAAAGGTTGGGGACCACTGCTCTACATTATTTGGAAATCTTTCTTCGCTCTAATGACAGAGGCCTCAAAGGGGCCAGTGTGACGGAGTGGTTTCGGTCCCCCACCGTCTCCGAAGACAATTTCAGCTACTGTAATATCAGTAATGGCTGCGGGTAACTGTAACTTTTCAATTAATTCAAATGAAATGTGGGTAATAGGAGCTATACACTTGTGAGAAGCTCGGACAGATAACTAGGCCTAGAGAATGAAATTACGGTAATAAGTAACAGCAGTGATGATAATCATCAGCATTAGTGTCAGAGTAATGAGTATCATCCTCATCACTGTCACATGATCTCCAGTTCCAATTTGATAGAAAAGCTGAAATGAGATTTTAACAATGAATTCTCAATGTGGTTGCATGTCAAATAGGGTTCGTTTGTGTTTTTAGTTTGCATGAGAGCCGAGGAGGCCGTCTCCTATCCTACTTTTTCCCTCAGCCCGGCACTTTGGTCGGGAGAAGCTTTGTCTTTATTGTAAATTCACACCGCCATCACTCTGACATTCTGCTTCACATTCAGGCAGCATAGCAACATGACAACATGCCCCTACAGCCTGGTGTGAGAATATAGATACGTTTTGAAAAGGTTGACACGAGAGAGAGGGAGAGAGAGATGAAGGAGGTAGGGGGAGACGAATGAAGACCTCCACAGATTTGCGTCTTCTCCTTTTCAAGCCCACTATAGAATCCCATTTAAAGGCTGAAGCACCTGTCTGAAAAATACTTTTGCTGTAAAATCCGATGTGGAGAAAGAGAAGAGCACACAAAACACTCATGGTCAAAAGGGTTATGTAAATGACGTTTCTACAACCAAGAGTTCAATTCATAATTCATAAGGATTAAAGATGAATTTCATATGAGGCTGTGCCCTCTCCGATTGGCCCTTTTCCCGCCATTGGAAAGGCTATAGCCAAGAGAGCTTCACCGATGATTATGAAGAGACCAGATCCTGTCCCTCCTGACCAAATCAATACATCTCCTGAGTTGAACAACATTCAGTTGCTTGGAGGAAAATCTCGTCTGTATGAAATATCACAATTCCCAATGCCACCCACTCCATCGGCTCACAAAGCACGTTAAGGGTCAGTTGCACCTTCTTACTTACTCTTTGATTTTTCCATGGATAGAACAGTTCAGTTCTTTTTTTTTGGTAATACTTCAAAATGCACATGCACATAGCAAGTAGTGTTAAGTAGTATAGTATTAGCCTAATTCGAGGGGATCTGAAGTAATATGAACCAATCTGCATAAAAATGATTTCAAACAGCTGACTAAAATAAGTAAATGTCACATTGTACAAGAGCATACTGGAAAATGTGGCAGACAATTAAAAATGAAGAGAACACAAAAAAATGGAAATATATTGGAATTTGTCTACTGTTATAATAATATAGTTTTGGATTTTTCATTGGACTTTTATTCAGTTAGTTTTAATTAGTCTTGTTAGCTTTTATCCATCCATCCATTATTGATACCGCTTATGCTCACAAGTGTCGCGGGGCGTGCTGGAGCCTATCCCAGCTGTCTTCGGGCAGTAGGCGGGGGACACCCTGAATTGGTTGCCAGCCAATCGCAGGGCACACAGAGACAAACAAACAACCGCACTCACAATCACACTTAGGGGCAATTTAGAGTGTCCAATCAACTTACCATGCATGTTTTTGGAATGTGGGAGGAAACCGGAGTACCCGGAGAAAACCCACGCAGGCACGGGGAGAACATGCAAACCCCACACATGGAGGCCGGAGCCGGGATCGAACCCACGACCTCTGAACTGTGAGGCGGAAGTGGAAAAGTGAATCAAATAAGAGTACAAGCTCAATTTCTGCATTTCAGCTGTACAAACACATTTGCAAAATATATACAAATAGGGATCTTTTTGACTTAAATATATCATAATCCTATACTAACAATGACGGTAACTGATCATTTGTGAAGAGACGACTTTGATTTCCCCGCGTCCTGTTGCCCGGAAGGAGCCAAAGGAGTCGAAACTGTAAATCCATTAAAGGCTTTCCCGCTTCAACTTTAAGATGCAAAAAAAAAAAAAAAAGAGAAAAGCTAAAAGGCCATAACAAGCAGCTCAGCCTTCCAGAAAGCAACAGCAGGTCACTCCAGACTTTATCACTGACTCCATGATGCAATTAAGCATGGTGGTAGTGCAGCTGTGGTTCTGCTGATTGTATTAGAAAATCAGTGATGTCTTTCTGGACAATACCCCGGAGATTAGGAGAGAGGGACACTTACGTAGCCTGAAAGTACAATAAAGACAATTGTCACAGCCGACAACTCTCAGTGCTTTCATTCTTGTTAAGTCCAACTCTGAAACGTGTTTTTTTTCCCCTTCACTGGCAAGTTTTCGGTGTATTTGTGTGTGTTTAGTTTTATAGCTCAGGGGTCGTTATCTCTCAAACACAGAGAGTAGTGAAGTTTGCTTCAAACAAGGCAAAAGCGCATGCGCTGTTGCACACGCCCAAAATTGGGAGAAGCACGCAAGGGATTGCTCTGAGGAAACCCCCTGGGGGTGAAGTGACTTTTGACATGTGCCATAAAATACCAGACCCCAAAAACACACACAGCTCAAGCATCACACTAAATCTCCTCAGTCACCCTAGGTGGGTAGAAAAAGGGATACCGTCGGAGGAGATAAGCTGTGTACGAACTGAAAGCAAACGCTGACAAGTAATGTGTGTGCTGTTTGGTCAAAATTTAGCAGTGGCACACAATCACATATATACAACCAAAGGACATTAGGTCTTCTCCTTCCAGACTTTGAGGCCGCAGTTGGTTACAGAGCGGAAAGGTAGAAGATCGAAACCTACTGCACGGTACAGAGGACATCTAGCAAAGAAAGTCATGTAGAATGACTGATCAAGAAAGGGTCAGGAGAGTTGATCAAGATGCAGAGAGCGATGAGAAGAGCTCCCTGAGTGCAGCAGGAATAACCCTGGTTAGTCACTGCAGACGTTGTAACGTTGTGGATACACAATGAAACGTGGCTATTGAGGCCGGGGAGAGATCACTTTTTGGCCTCAGTAGGTGAGAGGAAAGGTTTACTGCCATTCAGCAATTTGAATATTTGCCTTGAGTTGAGTTCTCTTGACAGGGTAGCTTCTACAAAGTAAGACAAATCTGATTGAATTGTATTTTTGTGCTTTTGACCTAAAACTGTTTTAGAGCAACTTGCATCATATCATTGTGTCCCTAAATGGGACCCAAAGCATGAGCTGAGATCCTATTACAGAAGTCAATCACTGTGATATCAGTAGGATGAGGCTCAGATTAGGATTTGGCCATATGGCATATTGGAACAACTGTGGTTAGCACTGTGGGCTGAAGTTGAACATGCATGCGCGCACACACACACACACTTTTGCAGACTTACAGGAACTCTGGCTTACTCATACCACATAAGGAGAATGGTATTACCCCATACCATCAGTCCAATATGTCCATGCAATGATGCCACGAGGAGGCATTTTAGCTGACAAACAGTTAAAGCCTCTTTCATTGGTCTGACAAAAAAAAATGCTATCATTTTTACACACGTTTACTGAAAGGATAGTATGCTCACTTCTTGTAACTTACTGCTATAAGGCACTTATTTATGGTTATTGTCAGCCTGATTACATGGAGCCTGAATTATCCATCCATCCATTATGTCTCACTTTTATCAAGGCACGAAAGAACTCTGTGAAAAGGATGCTACTTAAAATACAGTAAAAAAGTTGAACACACTACAGTACTTCCATTCATTTTCTAAACAGTTTGTCCTCATTAGGGTCAGGGGTGAGCTGGAGCCTCTTTGATTTTGCATTGTAAAATCCAATAGCTGCCCTGACATGCAAACGGGAGTCAACCTTAGTAGGTTATCAAAAATATGCCTTTATGACTCGTATTTATTAAGTAACAATCACTTGCATGCTTAAAAATGCAAAGTACTTAGTGTTTTGAGTGAAGATTACTTCATTTATAGTTAAGATCAATATAGCAACAAACAATTAAGGAGCAAAACCACTGTCATTCAAGCCTGACCTATTCCACACCCGGGTCAGTAGGTGGCGGTAATGGTCGTTGTAAAGGTGACCAATCGCAGTTACCTGTACAAAGAGGAAGGAAAACATTCTCCCGCTCTGCTAACAATGCTACCACAGGCCGGAGCACTGAGGACAGCCTGCGGACTTGGAATTTATGCTTGTGACAAACATCATTTGTTTTGCAGAAAAATAAGGTACGTTATCCAGCATTTTTTTGTGCTTTTTAATATGTTTTAATTACTGCTGAGACTGTTAGAAGCTTATGTTAGCCTAACCGCTAATACCGCCAGCAGGTGTTAGCATCCGCTATCTAGCCGCATGTTGTCCTGAACAAAAATATGATATGAGCGACCCAACCTTGGACTGGTTTTGTGAGGTCTGTCTATTTATTATTGGATGGCATACTTCCCTGGCGCTGATGAGTTTTTCTGTCGTTCTGTGTTTTATTGGACTGTTGCAGTTGGCAGTGTAACAGACTTAGGTCCCTGGGAGTCGAGGTGCCATAAAGTGGGCTCTGACTGTTGGTGAGTGGTGGTGATGTTCTGCTTATTCACCGAGTAAAACTTGGATGCCATGGCTGACGTTCATTTTGGCTCCTGAAGAGAGATTGTAGAGGCCAGACCTCCAGTGAAAACTTTGAAAGAGCAGTGGCCAGCTCTTTTTACAGAGACAAGTCCTGAAATTATAATAATTATAATTTTTTTTTTTTTTTTGCAATACTCCACCCCCCTGTTCTGAATTCAGACTTTAGTCGTACAATTCAAAGAAAAAAAGAAATTCTGACTTTTTTCATCAGAATTTCGACTTTTCCCAGAACAGATTATTATTACTTTGTTTTTTTTCAGTGGCTGTAATGATCTGCTCATCTTCAGTAGTTCTGTCATTCTGTGTTGTGATTAAACACTAAATGACAGTCTGCTAAATACTGCTTTAATAAAATCAAATAAACGGTTGTAAATATATTTTTCCACACTGGCCGAACCCTATTTACTTACCATTGCTTTTTGCTGTGTATTGCAGGTCTATGCAGAGTTCAACAGGGTAGTCACCAAGAACCTACAGATGGACTTTTTTTCGGCCCTCGACCGGCACATCCCACGCTTTGTTGAGATCTTCGAGGCTAATAAAGGAAGTGTGGGGAAGACCCTGACAGAGGGTCCACATCGGAGTTATGGTCTCCCTCGGAGGGCTATTATGACTGTGAACCCTTATAAATGTATGATCGCCTTATATGATCACATACACACAACAAATTGCTGGATAAGTAAATGTTTGTTCAATTATTTTTCAATATATTTCAAAGGGGAGGAGTGGTAACAAATAACACATTGCAGTGTTGTTAAAAGTGACAACAATTTGCAAGAAACATGAAGTTGACGCACATGATTTGCCTTCGCGGGCCACATAAAATATGGTTGCGGGCCGGATCTGGCACTTGGCCCTTGAGTTTGACACCTGTGATTTAGTAGATTAAAATAGTAATTCTGAGTAGTCTTTACTAAGTCAAAAGTATTCTGAAGTCAGTTATCAAGTACACTCTTCTTGATTGTTTTAGTTGCTTAAACTCCTTTGTAAATGTACTCTACAAAGTTCTAGTTAGTACAATTAAAATTAACTAGTTTTCCTTGTTTTTTTAAGTGCAACCGGTTTGCATGCTTTTTTTAAGTAATGATATCTAATTGGATTTTATAGTGTGGGTGAGAGGCTGGGTACCCTTTGACTGATTGTCAGTCAGTTGCGGGGCACATAAAGACAAAGAACCATTCACACTCACATTGAAATTTATGGCTGGAGGCCGAGATTCAGACCAGCACACAATTTGTTTGCTATATTAAAGCTGTAATCTACTGCATATGACCATGTTACAATAGAGAAGTTGACCATACATGTTTGTTTTTAACAAGTCACTCTTGGCCTGGCATCACATTTTTGTAATAGAAAATGGTTGTTTCTAGAAGTAAATGTACGGCTTTGGAACTAGCAACCTATAGTTTTTGAAGTAGTTTGCACAGCTGCTTCAAATTGAGCAGAGCTAGAGAGACACATTGATGATTGATGGAAGATGCTTTTATTTTTTGAAAGATATCTGACTAGAAGTGAATCCAGTCAAATTGAGCTGCGTGGAATTTAATTTAACTGAACTGAAAATGGCAGGAAGGCAAACTGATATGTGTTGTTGCTATATTATACTGCCTATAGACACAATTTTCTATTATTTGATCCACTTTTTCAGAACAGCATGTTTTCTGATGAGCTTGTTGAAATCAAGGTCAACACGGTGCTTGTTCTTTGTCTACTGGCTGCTAATAAGCATTTTTTTTTTCCTCACTCATAATCAGTTATTGCTTAGTGGGGGCTCCATATAAACTGTGGTCCGTCATCACACATAACATCACGTTTTAATTACATTCCATGGAGCTTTCCAACTTTTATATGGTCTGGATATTTCCTGTACAAACAATAATTAAATTCCTATTTCTCTTCTTGATTAATGTCCCCTATAGTAAACTTCAATATACACTTTCAAAATATGATTAAATGTTAGATGAAATGTGGCCATTTTGAGAATTGTTGCAGTAATGATCACTAATCCCCTACTCCCGTTAGATTATTTATTAGGAACTCAAGATTACGCCTTTGCACCATGCAGCCACCAATTATCGTGTGCGCTACATTGTATTAACATCAGAGAGAAAAAAACGGATTCCATCATAAAACATTAAGACGTTATGCTAAAAGACGCTAATCCAATGTCATGAAAGGCCTTGGAGGTTTCTAGGCAGATGTTCCCCAACAGGCTGAAAGGATTGTTTCAACACGGTCACAGTTTTGAAATCTTATCTCCATTGATAAATGATCTTTTTCAAATGTTGAGAATATGGTGGCATAAGCAAGTGCACACCCTATACGTTTGCTAGACCATGCAGTGGCAAGCACGCTAAAGCCCCTTTCCCATTGTACTGGTTCTACCGTTTTCCATGACACTTTTCGAGGTCTTGCGATAACAATGGAACCATTCCTGGGTTCAGTTAGTCTTTTAATAATTGAGGAGTGTGGTCTTTGGCCTGCTTCATGTGTAAAGTGCCCCGAGACAACTGTTTTACTTTGGTACAATTTAAATAAAATTGTATTGAACTGAATTAACTTCAATAAATTGACTCATTCGATAGCTCCTGCCGGAGGGAAGCTGCAAAAGGTATTGCCCGGGGTGGAGTGTGTCCAAGAAGATTTTTCCTGCCCTTATCGTAGTTCTTGCAGCATGCAAGACCTCAAGATTGATCACGATAGAGAATTGAGATCAATGGGAAATGTAGACACAGGCATACACATAGCTCCATTTATTTCAATAAAAGTAGTGAGTGGTTACTTCCTTTCAGTTTTCTCATTACCCTGCAGCCTACCCTAAAGAATCCACATCAAAATCCTCTTCCTGAGTTACAAAGCCTCCATAACCTGGCCCCACACTACCTGACTACGGTACTCAACTTTTAACTACTGAGAGCAGGCTACTCTTCTTTCCCTCAATTTGTAAAGTGTCTTTAGGTGTCTTGAAAATCGCTATATACAGTACTGTAAGTGTTAATAATTATCATCATTATTACTACTAGTAGTGTTTGGAGAGGAATTCAATGTATTACTCTTTCCCTTAAGATGAAAACCTTGGACTAGGCCAGAGTAGTCTTTGTGCCTCTGCGTCTTTTCAATACTTGTGATAATGGATTCAATCCAAGCTCTTCCCCTTTGTGCTATCTTTCTACTATCCCTCTGCCCTCCACCACATCCATTTGAAAAAGAAGGCCCTGCATATAAATTACGCAAGGCAGTTTACTGTAAGAGTCCACCGGGGAAATCGAAGAAGAGAATAGAGGGGGAGAGGGGCATGGGGGTTGAGTGTAAAACAGAGTTATGGGAAACAGCAGAGGATGCAAGACAAAGTGCATATACTGTAGAAAGAGGAAGAAGATATTGTGGGGGGGCTGTGAATCTAAGTGAGGGACACTGATGAAGCAAAGAAAAAAATGAGTATGGGAACGGACAATTGGATCAAGCCTAAACAATATGGACAAACGTGCTGTGCCAAGAGGCTGGATTCGACTATTTCCACCTCAGACTCACAAGCCAGACAGAGGAATTGAAAATACAGTGGAACCATCCGCCCGCTGTACTTGCAGAGCCAAGTTCCAGTGAACACCACAGACCCCCACAGTCCCGTGGTCCTGCATTGGCCACAAACTGTTTCCCTGCTGCGCGGACTCTTTCTTTTTGACCTGTACCATCAGACCGCGCGCATGGCGGCAGCAAGCGGTGATCAGGCTGGGTCTGGTTGGTGTCAGATTTGTATTGTGGCAACTCGGCCGGTGGTCCAAGACACTGATTGATTTTATGACACGATGTCTGGTAATCTGACATAGTGACCAACGTCAACGATGAAAAAAATTGTGTTGTCTGAGCTCGGCATAATTTCCACAGGAGTTAAAAAAAAAAACGCTAACATTGTGGCACACGAATGCGACCAGCTGCATACCATTATCCTGCCCCAACACAAACAAGGTAAGTTTGCATAAACTTTAAAACTTTTCAAAAAGTTTCAAATATGTATATATTTTGTACTATACTGGGCATTTTTAAGATACAAAAAAGTACAAAGCAGCTTTTTGTATTTTTTCTTGAATCAAACGTCCAGAGTGTAAACCAACTGTCGGCAACAACAGTTGTGTGGTGCTTTAACTTTGCAGATAGTAAATGAAAGGTTAATAGGTATTTTCTCGCTGTCTAAAAGAGTTTGGTTGCTCCCTGCTTTCCTGTCTCGGCTACTCTTCCTCACTACAAACCAGTGCAAAGGCACAAACAGGCCATTATGCCAGACAGGCAGACATGACTTCCCTTCTCTTTCTCTTCCTGCTGCTTCCTGTGCCTCTGAATGAAAGGAAGTGCAGAAGGGACTGAAGTGTAAAGAGTCCTCTGTCCCCGCCATCTCTCTCAGACAGAAGTGACACCACAGCCGACAACAACAACAACTACAACAGCAATGAAAAGCAGCACTGCAGAATTATTCATGAAGGTGGAAGATCACAACGGCAAAAGAGCTCAGTTTGTCTACTACCGTCACCCCCTGCGTGCTTTCAAAGCCATCCCGTTGTTGAGTTCGAACACAAAACTTCACCCACCTGTTTATATAAAGGACGACCCCAATTTACAGCTAAGAAAGTGTCTATTCTCACCCTTGGTTGAAAAGTTTGCAGTTCGTCACAAGCAGTGCTCTGTTAGCAGGCAAAACATCTCAATTTATGCAAAGTGCTTTTTGAAACATTGCATGATACAATTCACAGCTCTATTAGCACTAGCTTTTTTTTCTTCTAAGCGTTCAATGGTATCTCTTGGAAAACACATGCGACTGTGATTAAAGCGGAAGTCAACCCATGTTTAATATGTTCTATGCAGCCCCATTAGTTGTAACACAGCATTCTGATTAATATTGTGTTTGTGGAATATGAGTTAAGAAACAAAATCCACCCGTTTTTAGCCATCCCCGGGGGCGGCCATTTTTCACTTTTGTTGACTGAAAATGACATCACAACCACTCAGGGCTCTGCATAGAACATATTCTTGAAAAAAATATGTTTCGGTTGACTTCCACTTTAAGGGATATAGAAATAAATTTGACTTAACTTGACTTGCTTTCTGCCTGTATTTGCAACTACTGTTAAAGAAAATCACAGGTTTGACTGCTTTGAGCCACTACTGATTAAATACAAATACACCAGTAAAACTGTTTTTTCAAGAAAAGAAGACACGTTAGATTATTGATGCAATATGGACAGTGACAACTTTTATCTGACAGCTCTAATTGCAATATATTAATATAACTTCTTAATTTACTACTAATTATATGATGCTCTCTGTTGCACTGTAGTTATTTTCTGAAATATACTGTCTCATACTGTATACTGTATACATAATTCCTTCCCTTGGCCGCTGAGAAGTGTGAAAAACGTAGTTTGAGACCTGCTCCATATGTAAAAAGCCTTGAGCAAACTCATGTTGTGAATTTGCACTGTATAAATAAAACTGACTATAGTTTGGTGTGCATGCACCCTTTCAAAAGCTGCTTAACCAAAAGCTGCTAAACTGTGAGTAGCTAAATTGCTTTTCATTGTTCTACAACAATGACAATAAAAACCTATTCTATCCTAATGCACGGTGTGCCAAGATGAAATGCTGACTCATGAAATGGCATGTTTTGTCCATAAAAATGTTGAAACAGCTGAGAATTTTCAGCCCATCTTGAAAGAGATCTCTCAATGACCAGTATGGACGGTGGAACAATATACAGTATGAGGCCATATGGATTGTATTCATATAGCCTGTCCCTTGCACTAAGTTTGGAAAGTATACTTATACCGAACCATGTCAGACCAGTAAACAATCACCTACGTATAATTGTTTGGAATGGAGGTCTTCATCTATATCATCTACTAAATAAACAGCTTTTAGAGGGTTTTTTTGTACTCATTATAATCCCTCATTTTGATGACTTGCAGCTCAAACCAAATGTTTACTTAGACATAAATAGTAAGTCGTTTGCTGTCAATAATGGACACAGCAGTATTTATGACTATAATAATTTGACATCCACTATAGAAGTCAGTTTGACTTTTTAGAGATGAATATGAGGCAAGAATCACAGTTTCCGTTTTTATTTCGAGTTATTTATACCTGGATCTGATACACTGCAATTGCGAAGCAGAGAGAAGATGGAAAATCAATCAGAGCAATTGCACAAACATTGGCTTTTACCTGTACAAATCATTTGGAAAACCCTAAAAAAGAAATAAACTACTGTGCACTATGTGACAGATGTTGAATGGGTAGATGAAGGAAGAAAAACGGTAGACAAAAGACATATTTTGAGAGCTGTATGGATGTCTAAATGACAGTTTTTGACAGCAACAACCTCCATAGGACAGAAGAGAAGTTAACACAAGTTACTGTTTGCAGAAGACTTCATGAATAAAATTGAAATGTCTATGCCAGAAGATGCCAGAAGAAGTATCAAAAATACACACAGAAAAAAATGGAATAAAATCTGGCACAAAGCTAACCGGAATGAATGAGACATAGATTACAAAGTCATGGAAAGGCTTAAGTTTGGAGAAAAGGAGTTTTCATGACATATCAACATATTTGCTCATCTGCCAGATTCTGTATGGCTTTTCCTGGGACAGACTTCATTGATAATGTAACACATAAAATCAGCAAAATGAACTCAGAAGTCTACAGAAAACTGCTGTCTGCCAAGTCACCGAAATTTGCAAGCAAACAAATTGAGACTTCCCACCATAAAGCAAATTAATGATACAAAGCACACTGCAGAAACAACACAAGAGTTCATTAGGGCAAGACGTGGAAGAGTTTTTTTACTGGCCGAGTCGGGCTCCGAACATAAACACTGTCGAGTAGTGGTCTCAAACCCACGGGCCGGGGGCCATTTGCGCCCCACAGGATGATATTTTGCGGGCCCCCTACTTGACATTAAAGTTTAATGTTAGTGTGGTCCCCAACAGTTTTGTTCTGTTGTTGCCCTGGCACTTTGTTTTGTTTTATTTTTTTTAAATCACCTCGGGATTACCATAACTCAGGGTCAAGAAATCAGATGTCATTACTCAATTAGGCATGCTGAGGAGTATTCAAAGTACTAGGGAGTTGAGAAAGAAGACCGGGTCACCAATCTTGTTCACATTCTGAAGTAGAAGAACCATTAATGTTCTGAACTATTATTCATAAAAAGTGAGAAGACTGGATTACTTTTTTTTTAATATCTGAATCTCCCTTTTTTAAGGAATACTTGAAGAGACCCAGAGATATCCAGACTCTATTTCCAGTGGCCTCCACATAAATTGAGTTTGAGGCCCCTGCTGTGGAGTATGCATTGACCTGCTCAAAACAAAACTAAAGGGAGTAAACCTCTAAATAAATAACAACTGAAAGGAGCTGTAGTGGAAGCCTTGAAAAGCATGATAAAAAGAAACATTACAAAATTTTGGGATGTCACTGAGCACAGGCATACTGCGGTTATTGCAAACAAAGATTTGCACTTAAATATTAGGTCTTACTGACTGTAACCTATTTTTAAATCTGTTCCAATCTTCACCACAATATTTCGTGTTTTGTTACAAGTAATGCTAGAAATACGAACCTACAAATAAAATCGCATTCTTGATCTCTTGTCTCACATTCATCTTTTAATGTCAAATAACTTCAGTTAGTAGCATTTTCACTTTGCCAGATTATTCTCATCCCAGATTGCAGCGGTCCTGCACTGGATATCCATAACATCACTTCCGTCCCTTCCTAATCTCACCATCTCAGCGGCAGTAAGATCCATCAAAACCGGCAAAGAAAAGTTTAACCTGGCGGTGGTGATGAACCCAATCCTATTAAGGGGTGGAAAGTCCACAGTTCAGAGGTTGCAAAGCTCAGAATCAAGCTGCCGCCATGATGCACCCTGATGAGGACACCCCACCCGTGGAACTCCCTGGAGACCCTGCAGGGCAAGATCTTATAAATGTGGGTCACACTGAGCTTTGTGTGCGCATGTGTGAGTGTGTGCAAGTGTGCATGAGCGTCTACATGTGCTCAAGACAGTCAACTCTCAGACGGCATTCAGATAATGACGAAAAAGGACTTATTTCTCAAAGCCAGCCGAGCATGGAAAGGAACCCCCCCCAGACCCACAGCCACCCCCACCCCCCCACACACACAAATGTCAACAAAACAGGAACCCGAACGCACACATGTAACACTAGTCTAGCCTACATACAAAAGAAATAAAAATAATACGTATTAAATAGCGCAAAAGGATTTCATTTCAAAATTCAGCACGGATTGCTTAACACTTCAAGTGTCCCACTGAGCTGCTTGCAATGCACTTCCACTTCCACAATGTGTAGCGGTTTCTAATATCCTGCTTTACAGATCCCTGTGACTTGACCATGAATACTTCATGGATTTCCTGAAAACACAAAGCCCTGTGGAACTAGCAGGCAAAGTGTGTGGGTTCCTCTGCAGGTCACTGTGCTAAAGCGTCTCTGCTCTATATTTACACACAACCAACCTTGGATGTGGGTGTGTGTGTGTGTGTGTGTGTGTGTGCTTGCAGTCAAAGTCCATTTGTATGGAAAATCACAGTCTGTATGTCGTCTGTGTATACGCATGTAGACATGAAAATATGTATGCGTCTAAATGCACATGGGGGTGGATGCATCTGGTATTCCAGTATGTATGTATGTATGCATGCAGTTGTAGCTACGATTATGGTTGTTTTATGAGCCTGGTGATTCAGGTGTGTGGTTGTGGGGGTAAAATAACAATCTTTTCATACTGTGTCACATGTTCACCTGCATGGACCGATGCTCAGCCTGCATGAAGAATATATTCAGTGTACCAGAAGGATCATGATGTCTCACACTGGGCAGGGATGGGGGGAAGGGTGTGTGTGCTTGTAGATGTGAGGGAGACAAAGATGACCAAACTGCGGCTGACAATATGTGCAGCACATTTCCAATTTCCTTGTATTGGGGGGGTGGGGGTAGTGGGGGGTGTGGTGCAATGATGTAGACAATGGCGAAGGTTATTTAATAACAAACACAAAACGCTTCATTCTGAAACTGAAATTGTGCCAATATACTCACAGTATAGGCACATAGTGACTGTCTCCCTTTTGTAGAACTTGACATATGGTGCTCACATTTTCTGCCTCAATTTCAGATCCAACTCCTCACGCCGGCAAATTGCCACACCTCCCCTCATCCTCACGCTCATCAGCCCCCCTTCTGTTTCCTCGTCTCTCCGTCTCTTCCAATTCTCTCCTCTTTCTGAAAGTCATCTGCTCGCTAAGCAGTAAGCAACATCGCGGGCCGCGCGCAGAAATGAGAGTATACAAATGATTTGTGGCACCAGCGTCCCACCGGCGCCGGCCTGTGCGGCTGTGAGGAGGTGGTTGTTGGGGGACGCTAATGTCACTTTCACCTTGTGTTTCTCTCGCAGGCCCATGATGATCATTTTTTCCCGATTTCATCGCAAATGTGTTTCAGGCAAGGGCCACCAAGGGAAGAGCGAGCTCAAGAGAGCATGAGGGGAAAATGATGTTTGCGAGCCATGCAGTCCACTCTGCTGTAGTATGGGAGTGGAAGCAGGGGGTGGGGGTAAACAAGGGAGCTAGGGGAGGAGGGTATACATAAGGGGAGATGGAGCAAAAAGGAGAGAGGTGGGGGCGCATCTGCACAGTGACCTTTCTCTGATTCAATCTTGCTGATGAATCCTAATGAAGGATTTAATAAAATCACAGTTTACAATCTATCTCAGCATCAAAGCGTGCAATCCAATTCAAAACACATACCCATCTACATTTCCAATATTGCCGCAAACAAATCAAACCCTTAGCCGTAAAATAAGTGAGCAACGAATCAATGCGTAAGTGGAAAGCGGGGCGAGAAAAATTAGCTATGCTGGAGAGTGAGTGGCTGGCACATTCGTTCCAGCTGTGGTCTAATGTCACAACTTGTCATATTCATTTGGCCTTCTAATGAGGCTAAAGTCAACAAGGTGCAGCACACACGAGTGGAACGGCTGCTGCGGCTAATAACTATAAATGAGCAGAGAGGAGTAGACGACGACCGAGAGCAGGTAATGGGAAATCGTTTGAAACTTAATCGTGTGCTGGCTGGAAATCAGTTCGGCAAACATGCTGTTTAGATATGGCAAAAAGATTTTTGATGACATTTTTACCTTTTTATTGACACCACCAACCTCAATGACCATTTTTTTTAAGGGTAAAGGTCCTTAGCTGCCTGAACAGTAAAGCGTGCACATTAATGCAACCATTTGAATGTATAGTACAGTACAATATAATACTATAGTGTATTAGGAAAAATCCTGAGTGACTGAATTCTTCAAAACAGTGACATCTGCTGATTACCCGTAAGACTGCAGCCACATTATTCAGACAGCTTGATAGACAGACTAGATAGATAGCAATGTCAGGGATGGGCAACTTAAATGCTGGAGAAGGCCACAATTTTCCATCAGTAGCACTAGGACGGCCACACAGGACCACCCACTTCCAAACCAGCCAAATAGGACAAAAATGTCATGTCCTGCATGTCATTCCAAATATAATGCTTATATATGAACAAAATAAGTGCAGAAATGCAAATTATGTGCTCTGAATATATTACATTTTTAATAATACATTTTTCAATGCAAGTATAAAAGATCCACTATCCCGACCCAAAAAGAAAGGGTTTGAAGCAAACAACAAAATAACCACATACTGTTAAATTTTCCAGTGTAAAGGGCTCTTTGGCATAAAAATCGCCATTCAAAGATGGCAAACAAGTGCTAAAGAAGAAGCCAACATAAAGAGCAAAAAGTCATTTTGTTCATTTTTTTCCACAAATATAATCTCACTCAAAATGTTAATATTATTGGGATACAGAACGATATTTGTCCTGCATTCCAAATCCACAAAAGAAGTATTAGGCCTCCTCACATTGCAGTCTAAGACCCAGTGTAAGCGCACCTATAAGACATGTCTGCCATCTAGTGGTGATTAGTGATATTACAACTTCGAACTACAGTTGACCCGTGCATATTCGCAGATTCGCATATTCACACTTTTTTTTTTCTTCTTTTGTTCAATATTTTTTTCTGAGTTGGGATTTTTTTCTGTAACTTTATCCAGGATTTCCTCCCCTTTTCCCGCCAATGTTATATATTAAATGTTATATAATATATACTGTTTAACATAATATAGTGAATATTGAATGTTTATCAGTGGTTTTTGAAGAAATTGAGGGGTTTGTAGAGCAAGAGCAAAGGATTTAAATCATATTGGCCTGCTCAGGAAACAGTCAGTCGTGGTTGTAATCGAATTTGACAGAATAAAAATACAATGACACTAACCACGTTAACCATACGTTATTGAAATATTCTTAATCACTCACTGATGCCAGTAAACTGTATGGGGTGACAAAATTACAGGAACTTTTTGTATTGCTGGAAATAATGCCGAGAAGTATTTTAACCATGTTCCGTGAAGAGAATTTTCCATCAATGCTAAACAAGGATGTTCATTTCCCAGTATACTTTCAACAAGACAGAGTTCCATTTCACTGTGGTATTTAAGTGGTTAGATGAGCAGTTTTAGCTGCTTGAATTGGTTGGCATGGTCCTCTGGAGTGGCCTCCCTGATCCCATCCCACTTTTTTTTTTTTTTTTTTTATCTTTGGGGGCATTTGAAGGCCAAGGTGTAGCAGGAAAAGATACAAAACATAAATCATCTCACGGAACCCATCACAAACGCCGTTACAAGCATAACCCCAGCTGTGCTAATATGTGTTTTTCAGCAGTGGAGGACACGCTTTGAAATGCGTTTTCAGAACAATGGTAGTCAAGTAGAGCATATTATATAAATAAAATGTTGGGGTTTTTTTTCTCCTATGTATGGAAAATAATGGGACACCCTGTATATGCATGCATATGTAGACAGTATATTGCACATCAGAAGTGTGTTTTGTGTGGATGCATCTCAAAGCAATAATTACACACAGCATGAAACTGTATACCACTGCTGTTATGCACCAAATATACCTCTTTACCTCTGTGACATTACCATTATTATTATCCTTATGCACATTCTACTTTGCATGCTCAGTTTAACTTTGTGAGGGATTGTGTGCAATGGTAATGGGATGTGTGAGTGTGTGCCCAGTAGACTGAGTTATGAGTGTGAATGGAGTGAGTGGTATTTGACCATGTGCATTGTGTTTTATGAGATGAGCAGGCTTTAATGACTCTGTCACCAGTAAATGGGCTCTGATTTGTAGCGCAGCTGTCGCCCTGCACCGTGATCAACTCAGCCTTCTGGAGAAACAAGCACAGATTTTCATACTAAACCGTGAACCGTGCAAGTCGATTGGGATCCTGGCAAAAATCATTTCATTATCGTGCGCTATTGATATAGAAAATAATTGCAATTTGAAGTCTAATCAGAGAGAAATCACAGCTGTTCAGATGCAGGTGCCAGTCAGACCTGACATTATACATCCAATCAATGCACCTATTCCTCTGAGATACCACTTTTCCATTATGTTTCATTGGCTTGTGTGGCTTGGGTCCCATTCATGTGGATACCATGCAGATGGAGTTGGGTTATTCATTACTAATTGTACAAAGCAAAGAGTTCAAAAGATAGAGTTTTTCCATGGGACTAATTGAAAATGGACATTTTTATTCATTTGAAGGCTCGTCTATGACAGGGAACTAAAATGTTGTTGGGGTGGGTATAGGAAACATGTTTATTCAATTAAATATTCATGTTTTTGTTTTTCAATTAAATACAGTGATGACACACTATAATAAAGTAAAAAGGAACTTGTTTTAACTACCGGTAATTATTTTATAGAAAGTGTCCCAAAATGTCCCACCCAAACTGCACATGGAAATTTTCCAAAATCTTTGCAGTATTGGTGACTGCGACTTACACAAGCACCCAAGTAGTACAAAGAAATACAAATTCCCTTTTACACTGGACTGGTGTGCCACCGTATGAAAGTACAGAGACACGGCTTCATCGGAATTACTCGGATATGACCTTCAGATACGAGTGTTTGACTGCCTCGCTTTGATCATAAGTTGTGTTGAACACCAACTTTTTGTTACCATAACATTGAAGACTAACGATGCCTGTAGAAATCTGATATTGGTCTATTTAATTTATTTCTATCCATTACACAGTAATGTCCTGTGTGTACAATATGTATGTATGGGGATCTGTGTTGTTCTGCTATCTGAAAAGGGAGTCGTTGATTCATTCATTCGTTCATTACTCAATGTATGTTCTCACACTTGTCCTGTTCTGGTTCAGAGATGGGCTGGAGCCTAGCCCGGCCTAACGTATGTTTTCGGAATGTGGGAGCAAACCAGAGTAGAGAGAAAAGGATCGGCACAATATGCAAACTCAGTGACCGGAATCTCGAGTCTTATTTCAGTGTGGCGGACATTCTGACCACATCCCCCACTCTGTTGCCTGAACAGAGTTTTGTAAACTAAAACTAAACTTTCAAAACTAAAGTCAGTTTCCATCGTCCAGTAGTATCGGCTTCTTACCTTTCTCAGAGAATACAGAATCCTCCATGGCCTGTGGTCACAGTGAAAGAGTGTGAGAACATTAATTGGTGACCCGCTGACTTCAAACATCACCATGTGCCTGAAGAAGAATCAAAAATGAATTTCTCTTGAAAGATTTAATGTTGGATTACAGTTTTCTATTCACTCACAACAATGTTAAAACACATCTTAAAATTGTAAAACACATTTTAAATATAATGATATTGTGTAACCTTTATTTGCATAACACGAAGACAGAAACTTACCTTGGCATTTAAAAAGCTTCAGATTAATGCTCAAAGTAAAGCTTGACTTCTGCTCTTAAAGTTCTCCACAACTTTTCTTCAGCGTGTTTTGAAAAAACTACAAAACCATCAGATGAAATGGGCCACGGATCAAAGAGTTTTACTTCTTTTCTAAAAAAAAAAAAAAAAAAAAAAAAATGCTGTCAGAGTGGTTTTGCCACTTAAGCGTGCATTCAAGATAAGACGTCATAATGCTGTCCATTCAGAGGAAAGAGAGCAAAACAAAATATAGCTAGGGGCCTAAAACTACGCTGAGCACGTGCCATGGAAAAATACATCATACACTTCCAAACATATTTAACACAGTCTCTTCTGCATACTCTAAAAATCTAAAGTATTAAATAAGATGAGATTTAAAATGAATGCTCATTATTGCATCTACTGTAGAGAGAAACAAAATTCTTCTATGACAGAGAAGTAGACCAGCAGTAAAAAGTTCAAAGTCAATGAAGAGTGTTATTTTGTAAAAAGTTGTGCCTCAAGCTCTTGGTCACACAGAGTTCATCATTGTTCTCTCGTATGACTGTATCGATGCCTCCCCTCTCAGCCATCTCCTATTTTCTGTAAACTGGCCACTTCACAGCAGCAAAAAGTCACAAGATCTCCTAAAGGCAAAGTTCAAATTCTTTCTTTATCAGTTGAAAACCACAATGGTATGGCGCATCCAGAAAGTGAATGGCTTTATTCTCTAATCTGTGAGAATGTTGCACTAAAACAACGGGCATCTGTGCCCAGCCCGGCGAAACTACCACAAATCAATCATTTAAAAAAAGAGTTACCAACAATTTGTCCCAAGCTCACCTGTATTTTGCCAGTTGATGTTTGTTGGCTACTGGAGTATGTGGAGACAGGTGGGGATTTGCTGTGATTTTCCTAAACAAACACACAGGAGAGCGCACCTGCAATTCAAATGCTGTACAGATTGACACGCGAAAACAACGTGAACAGTCACAACCGGAAAAAAAAGGCCATTTGCCTGCATTTGAATAAGACACCTGAAATTTCCTGTGTCTTAAATTGAATCGTGTAAGTAGGGTGACCATATGTCCCGATATGCGCGGGACTGTCCCGCATTTGAATGATTTTTGGTGCGTCCGGCAAAGTGACTCGCTGTCCCGCATGTCTGATCGGCAGGCACCAATTTTCAAACGTGCGGCTAAAATCTTGTTTTTTATTAAACGCCTGTGTGCTGAGAGCAGACAACACACAGTGGAGGCTATTATAGGGGCGGGTCTCGGGCTGTGTGTGTGTCTGTGTTGGGGTATTGGTGTTCGGGCGGGCGTGACTGTCTGCGTGCAAGACTGTGAGAGGCACGGGTATGCTGTCAATCAAACACATGGAGGTAATAGTTTTTAAAGATACGCCTACCACAAACCGAGCATTTTAGCGACGCTAAAACTTTACGCTAAATTACTTTTCCAGTCATTTCTGATGATTTAATGAAAATGGAGGACTCTAAGAAAAGTAGTAAGACTTCAAAGAAAATGAAATGCAGTTACAACAAGGTCTGGGAACTCATTGTCCGTGGGTGAAGCCAGATAAAGTCAAAGACCTGAGTTATGATGGACATAACCTAAAGTGTTTCATCAGTGCTATCCTTGCTTCTGGAAGTGCATAGTGCTGCAATGGTAGACACGTTTGTTTACAACTGAATTGATTGTAGTTACAGTATTGTTATCTCCTGACTATTTTTGATATATTTCTTGTTTTATTTTCATTTTATACTGTGGATGTTTGATTTGAAAATAATATGAATTGCAGTGGTTGTAGTAGCCTGGCTTTCTTTGGATTGTCTTTGTTAATGTAGTAAATTGTTACTGCACTTCATGCTCTACATGTTGACTTGAGATTTGACAAGGTTCTATTGTGTGAGTGTAACTATTGTTAAAGTGCATCTACCTCAAGACATGATGAGACTGACAAATGTTAGCCTTTATTGTGAGCTCCTATTGCAAGGGCGGAGCTATGGGCCTGGGTGTGCACAGGCCCACCCAGATTGACAGACTGCCCACCCTGTGAGATTCATGAAAAGAAAATACTTATACTAATAGGTTTTTGTAATTATGAAATTATTTTTGAATGTGTGTTTCGTTGTGTTTTTTTTTTTATTGTATTGTCTATTAATAATGGTATAATTGTGGTTGTCTAAGGAGGATCTGAACTTCATATTATTCAGTTTATCATTTTATTTGAATATACGATGTGTCGGGATAGGAGGATTGTGCTCAGTGAGAGAAATATTCAGGCCCACCCTGATTTTTCCAGGCCCACCCATGAGCCACGTTCTGGCTTCGCCCCTGTCCTATTGATATTAATGTCTCAGAGATTTACCTTTTTACTAGCAGTTTGTGTTGTATTTTTTTAACTGCAGATAATTCCACCTGCAATTCTGTGTTCTGTGTTTTTATTTGTAGATCTATAATTGTTTTGTTTTTTTTACAGTTTATTATATTATATGTTACTGAACGGTTGACAAGCTGTGCCATATGCATTTTTGGTGTCCGTCGCGAGCGTCAGCTGCGTCCCACATTGTCCCCCACAAGCATACTCCCTGTGACCACATCTGGTGAGTTTGGATCTTGTCACTCTATGTGTAAATGATGTTTTCGATTATTTTAAACTGGAAAGAAAGTTGGTCGTTTGGTTGGTAGGCTGGTTGTTTCTTGCTTTTGGTTACCTTGTTCTCTAAACTATCTGTAGACGTGTAATAAGCAGCTAAAAGAACATTTACAGTAAACAATGTGTGGCTCAACTGGTTTCATGGACAACAAAGAAAGTCTGCCCTCGTGTGGGCGGAAGCTTTAAACGCAGCATTTGCCTGGGAAAAAAACGAGAAGTGCTTAAACCAATTGTCCAAAATGCAGAAGAAAGATTTTTGATTCATGGGCTGTGATTTATTTTACCAATAAACTTTGTTCTGGTTTCCTTCAGCATTTACAGGCCTTTTATCACTGTGTCTCGCCTCTAACACAAAGCTACATCATATTCGAGTTTGCTCGTAAAGCTTCTCTCCATCGGATGGATTTACTTGACTTTATGATAAACAACGTTATTTTTGTCTACGACTTTTGTTTATCAAAGTTTGTGATCCCTACCTGATTGTAAAAGCCACAAATACCCAACACGGCAGGCGGTTGAGCATTCTGCACGCGGACCAAAGTAGTTTAACAACAACAAAGTTTCTATAACGTTTCTTGGTTATCTGCGTTTATAACGCCATCCATCCAGGACCCTCCCTCGCGCTCTCCCATTGGCTGCCTGCACTGCACCTGTTCGCCCCGCCCACCAAGCGCAAGCCTGGCTTCAGTCAGTGTGCGCCAAGATGGCGACTTCCATCGCCTCGTATGTTTCACATCGTTGTGTTTGTAACTGATGATCAGCTTTTCCACCGTCCGTCCAAGCTCACACAGAGGCAGAGAGGAAGCGAGTCGTCGTCAATGGCTGACGGAAGTGGTTTCCTCATGGTTGCTTGGTGTGGGGAGCCGTTGTCAATGTCGGCCTAAGGGAGAGGGCTGTGTTAGCTGAGTATGGCCACCGAAAACAGGATCCATTTTTGGAGGAGAAATGCAAAGGTTCCAGGAAGGTAGGACTTTCCCTAATCGCGCTTCCGTTTATTCAAATGTCTTGTTAGGAACCGCGTAGCTGCTACCACACTATTATAAATCGATGACACTTATCTTGAAACGTAACGTTCACCGGTTGGCTTCCATGCTTTTAACCGGTTGTGGAAATACGTCTGTGATATGCACAAGATGATCTGTCTTGGCTGTGGAGTTAAATTCATTAACCCTTGACGTTGTTTTTACACTTGTCGCGTTTCCCGTGTTTGTCTAAATCGATTAAAAAATATTTAGCCCCAGGAATTCGTTGACAGGATTCAGCCTATTTCATCTCTACGGGTTCTGTCACCAACCCCTTGCCCGCCATATGCTCTTGCTGGCCGGCAGACTGCTAGCATTGTTAACTAGCACTGACTGGGTAGTTTTGGCTAACAAGTGTTAGCCATCTACAACTGTCACCACCACTAATGCTAAACTCCTGACCATTCAGTTTCACTCTTACTTTTCTTTGCTCGTTCATTTATTTGTCCTAAATGCAGACTGTTCTGCTTAGACAGATAAGACATGTCGTTATAGGTCACTGTCACCATCTGCCAAGGCAGGCAGAGAGGATCTGCACTAAAAGGGTGTTGCTGCCTTTGTCTCTTTTCTCAGGCATACACACACAAACACATTCACACACGTGCACGCACACACACACACACACACACACACACACAAACACAAACACCGAAGTGGGAGTTAAGACTGGAAACCCAAACAGCCAGTGTGTTTGAACAGGGACACCCAGCAGCTAGTCCTGCTCCCTGTTCTTGTCTTTCTCCTGTTAAAAACAAGTCTGACAGATATTGCCATTGTCTCATCATGAGTTGGCCCAGGTCTCAACCACGGGCTTCCTAGTTTGTCGTCCTTTCAGCGAAAGATGACCAGGATGTTTTTTACCCTTGTGTAGTGAAGCGCTGATTATGAATGAGTGACAGGATTATGGATTAAGTTTGATCACATCTTTGAAGGATCCACGGCAGCTCTTTAAAAAGTTGTTTTCTGCAAGTAATGTTGAGCAAAGGGATCAGGTGTCAACTTTCTTTGAATAATAACTGATGAGATGCTTCCCTTCGTGACTCTTGGCATGAACACAGACAAAAAGAATGTGAAGTTGTGTGAACCTGTCTGCAGTTCACATTTGGTCTTGTCCAGTGTGCAGCCTGTTTATGGAGCACAGCATCCTCCTCTTGACCCATGTCTGCGACGCTCGTAAGTGCTTACTGCAAGTGGACTGCATGCTGTCAATCATGTTGTCTGCATGAATGCATTTCATCAAGGCGCATGCCTCGGTTTGATTTGGTCTGCGCTCTGCAGCCAATTAGTTCCCACTTTTAGTTTGGGACATTTATGCACCTCTATTTATTTTATTTATGAACCGCTGATATTTGTATCATGTGTTGGTGTGTCATTCTATTAACACCACCTGGAAATGCGAAGATCAATTCATTTCTTTTTACTGTCTTTTCCTTACATACAGGTATCCCAAAGACACAAAGCTGAAGTTAAACAATCTCAAGTCTAAAAAGACATCAAGCTTCCATGAGTTTGCTCGGAGCACAAACGATGCTTGGGACATTGATGACGACGAGGAGGAGGATGATTTTCTTGGTGCCCCCGCCCTGTGTTCTTCCCTGTCATCGGGACTGCACTCTGCATTCACCCAGAAGCAGGTAGCTGCCTGATGTCATGCTTGGGAGGGAGCTTATTTTTAATTATCAGCAGGGTGCATAAATGATTCAAGTGTGTATGCACAGTCAAAAATCAGAAATGTGCACCGGATCAAAGGAAAACATCCATGTTACCATATCTGAAATTTTGCATCCTACTTTTACTGGTTGTACCAATGTGTACTTCCTGTAAATACAATACAATACAATTTTATTTATATAGCGCATTTCATAACAGCTGGAACTGTAACAAAGGTGGGCTGCAGTGTGCAACACAATTAATTTTGCAGCCAATCAAGTTGCACAGGACTTAATCGGCTATTTCACTGGAGAGTTGAGTAAGGAAAAGTTGTATGAGTGCAGCTGCTAAGATTTTATTTCCAAAACTAACTGTACAAATGAGTGAATTGTTATCAGTGATTGAATCTGGGAATTATAGTTACTCCAATTAGATGCTGATCCGCTTCTTCTTGTCCATTTATAGCACGATGCAGCTGGGGTCACACAAAGTGGGATTTCACACACAGCAGAGGAGGACACTGAGCAAGAGCTTCTAAACAGCAAGGTGGTCAAGTCGAACAGCGAGATCCACCTCAGTACATCCACAGGTAAGAGATTATTGTAGTTACTTTGACCTGAATAACCAGTGAGTACCTTAGCAGGTAACTCATAATTGCAGTCTTGTGGGGCTGTTACAATTACATCTAGCTTCTTCTTCTGCAGCAAGATGAAAAAACAAATGTAAAATCTTTGGCCCCATACAAATCAGTGGTCTGCCTGCTTGTTTATCAGTGGAAAGCACAGAAGGGAACGCTATGTATTCTTTTCCTCTTGAATTATCAGTAAAATTCCTTTGAGGTCACTTACTTGTAAGGCTAAATTTACACTATGAAACTTAGTGTGCTGTGGGAGTTAGGCCATTTTTTCCTCTGTATTCAAGTTTTGTTAAGTCTATCGCTCTGTCTGAGAGGGACCGTGGGCGGGGGAAAGGGCTGCTGAGTCGCGGAAGCTCAAAGGTACTCTACGATTTAGCCCGCAGTCTACCACAGGTGCCAGTAGGTTACCTCCAGCCCTTCACGTTCTGATGGGTCCCTCACGTTGACAAACGATCCTAGCAAGGCTTTCAAAATATCATTTTTTTTCATTACAATTCTACACACAACACCCCATAACAGTTTTGAAATTTTTGCAAATTTCTTCAAAAACTAAGACATCACACCTAAGTACCTAAGTATTCACAGCCTTTGCTCACAAATTTTGAGGTAAAAAAAAAAAAAAAAATTTGTTCCATTTTGGAATGAAATTTTAACATAACAAAATGAAAACCGGAGGGCTGTGAATTCTTTACGGATGCATTGTATGTTTAATAATACAGTTCTGTATTACTTTTCTTTCAATAACTAAGTCACTAATCCAGCTAAAATAGAGAGATAAAGATTGCTCATCCCGTTAGGGAAATTGGATATCACAATATCAATATTTGCAATTAACACCAAAATAGGAGCAACAATTAAAGTGAAATAAAAACAAATTACCATAGCAGCATTTGAGGGGGACCCAAGGAAAAAAAAAAAAACCTAAGCAGCAGTAAGAAAAGTAGACCAACCTTTAAAGTGTTGCCTATTGGTCTGTGGCAAGTCCCGGTAATAAATTACTCAAGTAATAAGTATAATCCAATTATGCCACAGCATTTGCCGTACAACTAGTGCAAAATGAAAATATCATACCGAAAGTGAAATCTAATGACATATGATTATAATTTTAATACATCCAGCATCTATTTTGCATGGGGAAAAAAAATCTTAATATGCATTGTGCATCACCATCCAATAGGAGAACAGTATCTAGGGGGCATTACTAACACTAAAAAAGTGAATTAGATAACAATACCTTGAGCCTTCTCATTATTCCGCATGAAAATATGTATTTCATTAGATAATAAAATAAAATAAAATGTATTTAGGTCCATGTTAAATTTCACATTTTAATATAGATATTGCAATATGCAACACCCATATCCCATATTGCATGTTTTTCCATTATCGTGCAGCCTTCCTTTAAATATATTAGAGTTATAATGTACGGCATCTTTGAGTAAACTTACAACAGTATCTCAAGGCCGGGCTGAGTGTCCTCTTTTTTGGAAGTCAAAATATGGTCACGCTGCATTTGCTTGTCTGACCTTCCACAGTTCGCTCCACACTGCAGAAGCAGCAGTCTCTCCCAGTTCGACCCATCATACCTCTGGTGGCTCGCATTTCAGACCAGAATGCATCAGGAGCACCTCCCATGACAGTGCGGGAAAAGAGCCGGTTGGACAAATTCAAGCAACTGCTGGCTAGTGCCAACACTGACCTTGGTAGGACACCAGCTCCATACATGAGTAGCTGTGTGGTACTAATTGTGAAAATTCTGATTGGTTTCAGAGGAGCTGCGAAAGCACAGCTGGTCAGGCATACCAAGGGAAGTGCGTCCGATCACATGGAGGCTCCTCTCTGTAAGTTACAAGTAGTTGTGTAGTATTACAAATTGTAATTCCGATTCTTTTGAGGAACACATCCCCCGTGCACCTCCTCTCTCTTTGCTCTCAAAAAGGGTTACTTGCCTGCCAACAAGGAGCGCAGGGAGCTTGTGCTCAAAAGGAAGCGAGAGGAATACTTTGGCTTCATTGTGCAATATTACCACTCCCGGACAGATGAGCACTACAAAGACACATACCGACAGGTACCGTTGACCCCTTTAGGATGCTAGTGGCCAGCAGCAAATTTCATGTCGTTGTGTACTATTATATCTAGCTTTAGGGAGGCACCGAAAATTGGCTCATCGAAATATTTTCAGCCGAAAATGGGATAAAATTGCTTCTTGTTTTGGCCAAAATAGTTTTGTCACTGAAACGCGCCGGCCAAAACAGGATGTTGTGATGATGCAAGCATGCGCCGGCAGCCCGCTGAACTGAGCGGAGGTTTCTTTTTTGACACGAAGAAATGAGCCCTGAGCCAAAATTACGCCACCGCATTGGCCCGCAGTGAGAAGGCAGGTTTTATAATTCATAAACATTGTTTACAGATCATTATCTTGTTAATTTCCTATTCACATCCACTTACCTTACGGGCACCCACTTCTGGGTTAACAGTTTGACAAACAGCTTGCCACCACAAGTTGTGTGTGCACTAGTCCCCCCACACTGTTTACAACTAAGTGTCAACCAAGATAGCATTTAGCTGCCAACACAACCACCGTCGGTCACCAGACTCACTGGCGATGTGTCAACTTTTTTTGACGTGTGCTACTCCTCTTGTCCGCTTGAAGCAAAGTGAAGTCACTCCCTGCCGCATATAAACTAGGATTTTGTGCTTAAACTGACCAGCCCCGACAATATATTTGTGAGTTCTAAAGCATCATATTTTCCCCACTAACCATTTTTTGCTCCTTTGACCGCCATTGCTTTTCACGCCTGTCTGTTTTGTCAAACAATTGACGTATTTCGCTTTTTGATGACTTATAGGTCAGATGAGTGTGACCTGAGCATTGAGACAGCAGTTGCATACATATATGATTTATATCCACATACAAAAGAGGATTGGATTGAATTTGAAAGAACCGGAATTGTACTGTTCACATTGAGATGAAAAAATCAGATGGATGTGGCATTGATCAGAAAAATCAAAATTGACCTGTGAACATAGCCTGAGACAAATTTGACAATGTAGAAGATTATGCAGCTGAGTGAATTATCTTTTTTTTTTTTTTTAGGTACTGTACTATATTTTTTTTGCTCTTTGATTCCTCAATTTTAGTTTTCACTTTCAGCCAAGAATTTTCATTCCGGTGCATCCCTAACACTGTTGGAATGAACCCTGCACAAGTTTATTGTTTTCTCTTGGTAGATTCACATCGACATTCCAAGGACCAACCCTCTGATTCCATTGTTCCAGCAGCCTGTAGTGCAAGAGGTAACTAAATAGCTAAATAAGGTTAATAGCACTTTGCGGTTCTTCCTGTCAATGTACATGAAGGAGTTTTGAGCAAATATGTTATAGGCCACACCCAGTCATTATAAACCACTTGTTAAAATGTAATACAGTACATGACACATTCATGGCACCTTCTAACAAATGGATCCAAAATGTTTGATGGATCCATTTCTATTCACATTTTCTAGATTCTAGAAACACAATCTATCTTCCACCACAAATGTATTTGGGATTTTTCAGATAGTCTTGTCATCTCGCTTTCCTGCAGGTGTTTGAGCGCATCCTCTTCATCTGGGCTATTAGACACCCGGCCAGTGGTTACGTCCAAGGGATCAATGATCTAGTCACGCCGTTTTTTGTGGTCTTCCTGTCTGAGTTTGTCAGTAAGTTACCAGTGGGAAAAATCTGAACTACCATCAATGCATTGATATACTCCCAGTCAGGGCATCTTAAGAGTTTTTGTGCTTAACATCCTCTTCCCCAAATGTGTGCTCGTATGCGTTTTTGCTTATCTGGACAGAACGTTGAAAGTGCTCTATAAATAAAATAAATTATTATTATTATAAAAATGGTACCACATTTGAGTGCATTCCTCATGATGATTTTATTCAGTCAATGTCATCATTTAGAGGCTGAGGCATGTCAGTACGGTGTCATTCAGCGTCATTTGTTCTTCTAGTGGAGGACATGGAAAACTTTGAAGTGGCTGCTCTGTCTCTGGACATTCAGAGAAACATTGAAGCTGACAGCTTCTGGTGTATGAGCAAACTACTGGACGGAATACAGGTCTGCGCACGCATTTGTATCTTCTCTTTTACTTCGAATTTGCTTTGGTTGAGAAATTTGCTGTTGTTTTAGGACAATTACACCTTTGCTCAGCCGGGAATCCAGAACAAAGTCAAAGCTTTAGAGGAGCTTGTCAGTCGGATCGATGGTAAGTTTGTTTTTCATCATCACTCTTTCACTATAATGAAACAATAAATGCATTCATCAATGGAGCCTGGACTTTGCACACTATTAGCTTTGAACTTCAGTACTAGACTTACTCGCTAATTCATGTTGAAAGGAAAAGTATTTTAACTTAACTCTCTGTGCCTTCAGAGGACATTCACAATCATTTCAAAAAGTATGAGGTGGAATATCTACAGTTTGCCTTCCGGTGGATGAACAATCTGTTGATGAGGGAGCTGCCACTGCGCTGCACAATCCGCCTCTGGGATACTTACCAGGTGACATATTCGTCGTCATTCAGAATTTAATGAAGTTTCTTTAGCAGTGGCGGCGCCAGTAGAGCACGTTAGGGCGGCCCCCTCCTGCCCTTGAAAGGCACAAAAAATTCAATAATAAAAATGAAATATTGTAATAAAAATACTTCAAAATATATGTATATCTGTTTTTAGATGAGCAGGATGAACAAATGAAGTTACAGATTTTGAAATTGATTGGTTTGTCTCTGTCGTCCTGACGTACTTCTGGTTTGGCCAATCAGAACATCGCCGTTAGACTCTTATCATTAGTGTGACTTGTGCAATTGGCCCTCGTGTAATACACACATAATGAGCGCTGTTGGGCGCTGAATTCCACCGCCCACAGCCAATAATGTTTCAACGGAGTTACCGTTAACGCCAATGTAATTTCCTTGTCCGAGTGCCTCCCTCCCTTGATGGAAACTTGTCCCATCTAATATGTCTGCCATGTTTATGTGGATGCCATATTGGATGGGACTCAAGCAGGTGTCTACAGCGTAAGTGGAGCCTGAGCTGCATGGATAAGAACAGATATGGTGGATTTGTTGACTTAATCATAGGTTTCTCAACAAAATTACAGACAGACTACACTTGTCACTCTTGCTGGCTGGCTTAAGAAAGGCATTGGCTGGGTATTGTGTACCGTGAATTCTATCATTGAAGGGTGATCATTTTTCTGTCGTGCGTTCAAGCCGCAGCTGGAGAAGCTTTTTGTTTAAAGAAATGCCTTTGTTCATTTGAATGTCCTGTAATAATTTAGTTCAAAATCAACTCAAATTTATTTATACGGCACTGCACTACCACGGCAGCTGTAAGAAAGTGCTGTACATAAACGACAAGACAATAATACAATCATAAATAACTGCCGTAATTAAAATGTTATCTTCAAATTAACCCATTAAAGCCTAAAGCACCTGGCTCAACAGCTCCCCAAAACCTAAGGTCGTCTTTGGAATTACCCTTGAAAACCTGAAGTTTTCCAAGAAATTCAACACCTACAAAATAATTAATATCTTACCCCTTGTAGCAGACAGAAACATAATTCCAAAAGATTTTGAGACCTTAGACATGTGGCTTGCGCACAGGCCCGAGTTTATTAATGTTTACTGTTTCAATCAAAGACGTAAAAATAAAGTGTCAGTGTAAAAGAAGCACAATTTTTAATTTTAATAATCGAGTGGTAATTACCATCCTCTATTCTCTTACAAAGACATCGATATTGTCATTGTCTACAAACATATATCTCAAACATATATCACGTTCGACCGATTCTACTCGTTCAAAGTCCACAAGCGCATCGTCTATACCACTGCCGTTACTCATTTCAAAGCTCCCGCGATCGATGGCGTCCGCCATTATGACTCAAAAGAATTCCACAACATCCTCTGCGGGCTCACGACACCGTCACGTGTATATTCTGATCCATTTCATTGGTTAAGAGAACAAAAATTGGATTAAAAAAAAGAAAATGACATATATGCTCTCCAGGCTTTAAGGGTAGGAAGACGGTTATGCACTCCCATCCTTAATGGGTTAAAATATAGTAGCTCCCTTGACATAACGCATACAAGAGGTGCAGTTTTACTCTCTCTCGATACACGCTGTGCAACAAGACTAAAAGATAATGGAATGAATGTACTGTTAGGTATTTTATTTTATTTTAGATATTTTTTATTTTGTGTATTTATTTTTATAGCCACCAAACTCCCCAAGGCGAAAATTCCACCAGCCGCCACTGCTATCTAGTATAGCTAGGAACGCTACATAAAACATTCCCCTTGTGGGAAAATGACTTCATTATTACTAATCTTGAAATGTGGAGTTCAAATGTTGGAAATTTTTATATTTCACCTTTTTTTTGCCCACAGGCTGAATCAGAAGGGTTCTCCCATTTTCACTTGTATGTCTGTGCCGCTTTCCTCATTGAGTGGCGCAAAGAAATTCTCTCCATGGTTGACTTTCAGGTATGAATGTCTTTTTAGCCACTTTTTAGTACTTTAAAAAACAAAAACTGAATGAGAAACTGCCTCCTTTTTTTCTTTTTATTAATATTATCGTTTTAGGTCTCCTAAAACGTGGGGTCCATGTGAATGAAACAATTTAAGAAAAAAAAAAAAAAAAGGTTTGCAGATACACTGAAACTCATTGACAAGACGACAGACTTTTGGAGAAAAATAAACTAAATAATCTTGTAAAAGTCTCAAAATGGACATTTTTAAAAAATAAAATAATAACTAAATAATTGTATAATGTAAAAAATAAAATAATAATAATCATATTCATTGAAGGAATGTTTGAAAAGGTCAAGCGGAGATGCACATTTTTTCATTTAATTGATATTGACTCAACATAATGCTGCTTTGAGTGTGTGTGTACGCGTGTTTGTAAAACTGGTGATACAACTCTGGATGCCGGTCAGCAACGTGCTTGGCCAGATTGGACGTGTTCCCACCTTGAGCCACAGTAGTTTTAAAACAAGCATTACAAGCGCGCGTTGTCATGTTGGTCCGCTTGCCATGGCTTTCGGTAATGTAAGCAAAAAAAGTTCCATTATGACATTTAGTGCGTCATGCTTTTCAACTAGGAGCGGTGGGGCAGCGGGCGCTTCACTCACTGCTTGAGGCCATCTTCTTCTCCACATGCAGAAGGAGGCGTGCCACTTAAAGGCATTCCTCACATGTCGGTAGACAGGCACCGTTGCGCGTATGTATACCTGTCTTTAAGACAGAGTTGGTGAGCTGTGTGTTTTCTTTGTTGTTGTTTTTTTTAATACCGGTGTTTAAAAAAAAAAATGGTATCGAGATGTTTTTGGCGCCGAAAAATGACAGTACGGTATAGGTACCGGTATCCCGTGCAACACTAGTTGACATGTTAAAGCACTTTGCACAGTGCTGCCCTTTTGCCACCAAGTCTGAGTTCAAGATGAGCAATTAGAACATATCGTCAGTTAATAAAGATATTTGTTTTGGGTCATTGTCATAAAGTAGACATTTCTGGCCGTAATGGGAATTGATGTTCTTTTGCTCTTCAGGGCCTTCTTATACTATTGCAGAACCTTCCCACAATCCACTGGGGTAACGAAGAAGTTGGCCTTCTTCTGGCTGAAGCTTACAGACTGAAGTACATGTTTGCAGATGCGCCCAGCCACTACAAGAGATAGGCTTGCTTTTTACAGCGCATACAGTGCTTGAACATTACATGTCTGTGAGCCTTCTGATTAGCCCACAAAAACATGAAAATGAATCCTCATGGTGACACTCACACTGGACTTGATGGTGAATATGGAACAATGTTGCCATCCACTTTTGTGGTTTAACACTGGACTGTTACAGTATAGAAACACACACACACACACCTGTTGTTTTGCTCCATTCATGCAGCTCTTGATTGTTTCTCCTGTTTAATGTGTTTTCAGAACATTTTAATTTAAAAGGAGGGTGAATTTATTTAATATCATCCTTTTACTCTAAAATGGTGTACAGATTATATTTTTACAGATTTTTGTTTAAGTTATTGTTTTAATAACTACTAAATATTAGCTGTGAGCTATAAAATTAGGATATACAGGTCTAAAAAGTAGTTGAGCACTGTATATAAATTGGCATTAAACCTGTGTCACTCCCATCTCTTCCTGAACATAAATATCACTTGAAATGAGCAAAATAGAAAATGGATGACATCCATTTTCTATTTTGCTCATTTATTCATCTTGTCAATTTACATAATCAGATGTATGGATGGTTGGAATTATCTGCAATGCACAATCAACTAATCAAAGAAAGAGGTCCACTTAATCTCAAGATTAGCATGTTTTGGAATTATATACTTTGTGTTGTTGCATTTACAGGTATACAGGCTAAGAGAAGCGGACTAATAGTGTGATGTTGATGTTACATTTAACCTTGTCAGAAAGCTTTTTTTTGGGTGGTTCAATTTATGATTTTTAGGGCATTTAACGGCCTGAGGAGAAATGAAGTCCATCAGGCTAAAGTAGCTTTAGCACTTATGTTTTAGTAGGTCGTACTTAATAATTGAAGTAACACATTGATTTAAAGTTATACATTTTAATATTTCAGTTGGGGTTAGAAATTGCAAACTCACAATGGCCTACAGTATTATACTGGAATGTCAGAGAAATCATTGGTCATGTCTAGATTATTTTGGTCCCTTACTAAATATTTTGACAAACGTCTCTGTGGGAACAGCAGTATTTTGTATGATCAACGCATATACTGACAGTGTCCTACTTTGTTAGATCACAGAACCTCCTATATCCTCCTTGGCACAGATTATGAAATAAATCACCCCTCCTGGAGGATGATCAAGTCAGTGTTGAATTTAGGAGAAAAAAGGCAAATCAGGCTGTTAGAAAACTGGTAGCGCAACAAAGTACTTATAGTATAGTGGGTTTTTGTTTTTCATGATTCCATAATTTTATCAGATTTGAGCGATTCCATACTTTTCCCCTCTCTACTTGCTTTTTTTTCTTTCTTTTTTTTAAATAAGTGTGATTGAATACAATATTCATGCCAGAAGTGTGGTGCTTTAAATAAAAATAGTTTTGTGAAACATCCATGATTTGCCTTTCCAAATGACCATTCAAATGATCGTCTTCCAGGAGCAGTGTTTCCATCATTTTTGCCTGGGTTTGTAAATCGGCCCTTTTGATACAAGGGCACATCTTTAAGTAATTTAGGTAATAGTACTAAAGCGTACTGGTGAGTATTTAACCTTAATTTAGCCAAAGTACAGTCCTATTGTACTTGAGTCAGTTCTGTGGAAGCAGTGTAGCACTGTGCAGAATATGTGACGCTACCTTTGTAATGTACTGTACTCCTGTCCTTTATGGTATTACAAAAATGCTTTGTCATCAGTCCTGCTGCTTTTGTGTTTTCATTTGGGCCAGGTTGTTCTTGTACACACGTTTTGAAATAATGCAGGACATTTGGTATTGAATGGGAATTGGTAGGTTGTTGGTCACACATTGTCATTACAGGAGATCATATTAACAGCAAATGTTAATTTGGTTTGACAGTTTTAGGCCTTTAGTACATTAATCTCTTAAAAGTGGGTTTAATTTTTCTACTAGAACGTTGAGCAAGTCACTATTTAGTGGTGGACTGGTACTGTTGCTAGTGTCGAATTTGTGGACTGGATGCCTGACTTTTATGGCAGCTATTCAATAACATGTTTTGATTAGTGTTTGGGAATTATTTGGCTTTTCTAATGTCAGTTCACTCTAGACTCAAACTTTATTTAAGTGAGGCGCTCATAATACCTTTGTACCTAAATTAAATGAAATTTTGGTTTATTATTTTCAGCCCGTTTTGCTTTATTTTTGTTATTGCTAAAATATAGTCCCTACCCATGAGTGTTATTCATTCATGTACATCCTTTTCCCTCATGCCTACCATCAAGGTATTGTTCATTCCATGATTGCTTGGCCTATTTTTGTCTTAATATAATATCTACTTGCTGACCAAATCAAAATGTGTTCATGAATGTCTGTTTCTGTTGAATCAATGCCAAATCTTTATTTGGGTCAATACACGCTGTTGAATTAGCAGACATTTACTTAAGCCTTAAAAGACGAATTTAATTACAGTATTTGCTGTAGTGTTACTTGTTTATATTAAACGACTGATCTTAATTTCGGCCAATCATGTTGTCTGTGTGGTCATTTTGCATCTATTAACAGTGGGGGTGATGTCATAACCGAAAAGGTAAAGCGATTTTTAAAGTCACATTACTACATAAATAGCGTACTGTCCCAACGCTGGTTGGATATGACCAAGTGACGTCACTGAGGTCGTCCAATGTAGTAACGCCCCTTCAAACTTTGCTTACATATTTGCCGAAGCGTTAGCGCGGCTGTCGGTAGCCGAAGACGTGTTTATTTCAGATTTCGTACAGTCATCGTCTGTTCTAGTGGACTGCTGTGCATCTGCGCTTGTTTGAGTATTAAGGTCAGTTTTATTTTGTAGAAGATGCCGTTTAGTACTCTCAACGTATCTGCGTCGCTAGCGTTAGCCACACGCTAGTCGTAGCAAAGTGATCAGACAGGTCTTTAAAACTCGTATGGCTCGACTAGTGCTTTCATACCTTCTGTGTTGCAATTTATGAATTTAGATAAATATTGTCATGTGTCTGAGAGAGAGAAGCTAGCAAGTTTGACGAACACCGAACACTAAGCTCCGGTACGGTTTAATTGATCTCATTCGTACTGTGGCTACTTAAATCATGTGTGTTGTTTAATTCAGGCTTTCGAAGAGCACGTCCATGTCAAATTTATGCGTCTGACTTTGTATTCACACTAGGTTGTGGATGGAGTCACACAAGGGCCCAGAAGTCGTTCAGTTGCAGCAGAAAAACAGAGCCCAGACGTGTTCGTGCAGGCTGACAAATAAAATTCTGTCCAAGAAACTTCTGCACAGAGGCAAGACAGCAACCCCATAAGGAGACCAACTTCCGCGGTTCTGATCATGTTAAAGGGCCACTAATCCCGTTCAAAAAAAGATTATGAGTGGTGCTTCTGGCAGCATGGTCTTCAGGCACACCTCTAAGATGTGCATGCACAGGAAAGAGAAGCACAACATAAAATCACATCTGAAGAGAACATCAGTGAGCGAGACCCAGCCAACAGCAGGCAAGCGCAGGCGCAAGAGTGCCTATCCATGCAAGATATGCGGCAGGCTTTTCCTCCATCATCTCTCTCTGAAGGCACACTACACTGCGTCTTCATGTCTCAGTGTGATGAAAAAAAGTCAGGGCACAGGAAACGACACCAAAAGCTCCAGGTTGCCAGAGCACAGACCAAATGATAAAGTTAAAGACAGCCTTTCGCAGGGCAAGAGTGTGCGGGCTGGTCCAGGGAGGCCCAGGCAGGAAGAGGAGGACGATGTGGAAGTGGAGGGAGAGTTCCCTTGTCCCTCCTGCACTGAGGTTTTTTCCCTGCAGTCCCAGCTGAGGCAGCACGTGGAGCTCCACGACGCATCCATGGTGAGGAGACAGTGCAGCGTGTGCACGGAGGAGATGGACACCTTCGAACAGCTGGCGTCGAAGAGGCAGCGCTTCTATCACTGTGTGCCCTGTCAGGAGGGCTTCTCAGCACTGGACTCCTTCCTTGAGCACTGTCAGGAGCATCTGCAAGCCAGGGATGAAGAAGAAGACTGAGCCATGGAGGGCTCCAAACATTAGGCCAGCAAATCTTGGGGGATTTGGATCGGCGAGTGGAAACAGATTAACAGGTGACAACAGATTAGAGTCAGTATCACTATTGGGTGCCTTTGAGAATTTCACCCAAAAAAGTTAACATATTTTATTTAACTTCATATTCATTGTCTTAAAGAACAAAAAATGTCTTTACAGTGTGTTCTACGCGCCCCCATTAGTCTAAACAAGCATTCTGATTTATATTGTTTGTGGAATATGAAATAAGCAGCAAAATACACCCAACTTGCTGTCGACTGAAGATGACATCACAGATGCTCAGGTAATGACCAATCATGGTTCCCCCTTTTTTCTGAGTTTGTTTATGTGATGTTCTCAAGCTGAGCCATGACTTGTCGTTACCTGAGCCCTAAGCAACGGTCGTGTCATTTTCAGTCGACAACAAAATGGCCACCCACAGAGATGGATTAAAACTGGTGGATTTTGCTCCTTAATTCATATTCCTCGAACATAATATCACCGTTCCGTGTTTGGACAAGTTCAGTGTTTGGACAAGTGGGGCCTCATCGAACGTGTAAAGACAATTTTTGACTTCCCCTTTAGCACATATAGTATACTTTGAATTTCCAAAAGGTTTTTATATCAGTCGATTCATCGTGACAGTGCACATGTGAATGAAGCTTGTCAACATCCAAGTACACACACACATGATGAAAATGAAAGTGTTCAGATTTGTGCTGCAACTATCCACTGTTTCAGCCTTCATTGAAGAAAGATAAAATTCTGGTTGTAATATCACTGTAAACATCAGAGGGTTTCTTAAATAGTCAGTTACCCCATAATGACAGAAATTTCAGGGATACGCAAAATCTTCAGTATACTTATAAAAATGGCCTAGATGTGATTACAAATGGCCAATTTTATCAATTACCTTATGGACAAAATCATAAAAAAATGATTTTGCATAATTTAACCCCCTATTATAAATTGTAATTAACAGCAGTATGGGGAGCCTGCCAAAATCAGGTACCTGTACATCCAATGGGGAAAACATCATGAAATGAAGGAATCACTTTTTTCCCCCCACATCTTATTGTACTGATATGTGTGCAAATTGTAGCCCACTTATAAGACACCAGAGTTTCACTATTGTGCTACATACATGTAAATTTTCCTGAGCAATTCTGGTGGGGGCACCAAAGGCACTTTTATTGTGATATTGACCCATTGGTTTTATGATAAGCTAGCATTTTTAAGAGAAAACTTTGCATGGTGAATGTACAGTATTGGTCACTCACAGGTCCATGTACCCTCCAAAATCTTAGATACATGTTTGGTGCAGGTGTATTTGAATATATACACACAAATCCCAGGTAAAATATCACCTGAAATGTTTGTAGGGTTCCATCATGTAAGCATTTTCAATATTTCTATCCAAATGAATGCCTTTTATAAATCACTCAGCGCTGTAAACTTGTATCTGGCTATGCAGACAGTCAGTCCCACCACGCGTGTGATTTGGTATTTTGAATGTGGCTGTGATTTTTTTTTTTTTTTTCCTAGCTACTGTTTTCAAACAGCTGCTGTGATTTTTTTTTTTTTTGTACACTTTTGAAACTTAACATTGGACATTGGTTTGTGGTTCTCCACAGCAGATATCATTAAATTGCTCTCATAAGATGCTTTGCTTGTTTTATCTGTGAATACAGTATTGTGCAGTTTCTTTCCTTGTGTGGATTTTATTTTTAATAATTTATACATCAAAGGGAAATCTGGACAAAAATGATTCTAATTGAAAGTATTTTGACCATAGGGACATTTTCAACCAAGGTGCATCCTCTAATTAGTATCACGAGTGTCTTCAAAATTGTAAACAGTCAGTTGACCTGTTATAGGTTAACAAGTAGTCACTGTGTGGTTTGTACTGAACATGGATGGACTAGAGGAAGCAAAGAAAAGAGTTGTCTCGGGAGATTAGA